>NC_060279.1:42558322-42858322 GCF_021613505.1 Equus quagga | reverse complement strand
TGAGATGGCAGCAGGAGTGGACTGGGAGATCACCTGGTGGCTACGTCGAACCTCTCATTGACGGTGCTGACCCTCCAGCCCTTGGCCCCCTGCTTTTTCCGCTCAGTCTCCCAGTCTTCTAATATCTCCAAGAGGGGAATAGGTGGTTTTCTGGAGCTAGACCTCTGGCCTAGGGCAGGAGTGAGGCACAGAGGAGGAGGAACCAGAGACAGCTTCTCAGTTCTTTGTCTTCAGCCAGCCTCTGCTTTTTCAGACTCTTTACTTTTCCTTACCCTAAAGCACCCCCACTCACCAGCCTTGCTCAGGGTTATCCCTGCATACTGTTGGGCTTGCCTGCTCTGAGCTCTGGCTTGGACAATGGCCATGGTCACCTGTGGAGGAAAGGGCATCCCATCCTTTTGTCTCAGACTACAGAATTGAAAAGAAGGAAATGGGGCTCACGTGTTGCACCACTGCTTTTGCCACAATAGAGAAGAATAAGGAAGATAGTCCCTAACAAAGGGAGCTTCCAAAGGTCATGAGGATTGGGGTCAGGAGAACACAGCTAGAACCACAGAATCACAAAGTATTAATTCCGAGAGGAATCTTAGCAATAATTTCAACCAACCCTCCCCCACCCCCACCCCATTTTTCAAAGGAAGACACTTGCCCATAGTCACACTTCTGATAATTGGCAGACCCGAACTAGAATTCAGGCCCCTTATTCTCATATTACTATCATTTATCCCAGCCTTTTAGCCTCTCCTTCAGGAGAGAAGCAGAGAGAATGATGAGAGGGATCCTGGGAGATAGGGGAGTACTGAGAATTGCCAGGGAAGGGATCACAAGGCTCTAAGGGAAGGAGGGGTCCTCGAGTTGGGGACCTCTTACCTGAAAGGCCTGAGGCTCTAGTCCTCCAGCCTCAAAACCAACTCTGAGCAGCCGGAAGTCTCGGCCGTGAATCAGAATCTCCTCAGGAATAAATTTAAGCAGGGACCCTGGACGGAGGAGCTGGATTCGGGACAGGCCACTTACTGAAGTCAAGAGTTAGAGAGCAGCATAGCCATGGATTAGGGTCCCTCTAGGAGGAACTCTTCCAGCCCATCCTAGTCCATCCCTGGCTGTCCTCTGAGAATAGAAGGAGGATGAGGAGGGGTTCCAACACCCCCAGTGAGTCCTTCACCCAACCCCCAAACTTACCAGCCTCTACTCGCCCAACGTTGACCAGGGCAAAATCATATTCACTGCTCAGGGGAGTCTCCTAGAGGAAGCACATGACTGATGCTAAAGACATCTGAGATCTCTCTCATTGTCCTGCCTTGGCAGCCCCTTCCCTCCCTACAGATAGTCCCCATTGACTATCCCTGATACATTCAAAAGACAGCCCTTAGACATAGTTCTCACTATCTTACTTCCTGTAATGTTTGTCTAATCCTTCTAGACTCCCCTACCCATTTCATGCTAGCGTCCTTTCCCTTGCGCTAACCATCTCACCTGACTCCGCTGCCATCCACAGGGCTGGAAGGTGACCCTCAAGTTGGTGCAGATCAGGGTTCCAGGCAATTCAGGTTCCAGCCCCTTCCTCATCCCTGGGGCCCATGCTAGGATCTGTTCCCCTACAGGGGAAAAAGGGAAGCCAGGTTATGACTAGTCCCAGTGTTGTCCACACTTGCATACACCCACTTCTCAGAGACAGGAGGATCTAAGGAGGGAAGATTAAGATCCTCCCTTAACCCCACTAGAATGAAAGCTTAGGAGGAGAGAATTTGTATTCTTTTGCTCTAGAGCCTAGAACAGTGCCTGGCACATAGTAGGCACTCAAATGTTTATTGAATAAGTAAATGAGAAAAGGGATAACAGGGTCAGGAAAACAGAGGGACCATCAAGGTCCAAGCTCCCAGACAGTTCTGCGCACAGAAGACAGCAAGCCTCAGGCAGAAGCACTTTGAGCCGGAAAAGGAACACAGAGGTATCTTTGGCAAGGGTATGAAACAAGGTTTGAGTAGGGTGAAATTTGGAGGAGTCTTTGGAGAGCAGAAGGATTGGAAGGGCATTATTACCTGGGAGGCATCCAGAGGACATGCAACTGCCAAGCTGACGACTCCTGCGCTCCGGCATCCAACTCCCCTGAACAGACTTTGGTCCGGAGAGCTGTGAAGGGTATAGGGTTAATCCCCAGGCCTCTCCACCTCTGGGGTCTAGGATTACCTCAGCAGCCACCTTTGGAGGCTTCAGACTCTCGGGGGAAACTGAGATCAGTGGCTGTGGGGAGCTCAGGATGGGGGTTGGCAGAGAGTAAAGGGAGGGGCTGGTTAATGGATAATGAGACAATGAACTTGAGACTGAAAAAGACAGACCAAGCTCCATCAACCGAAGTTGATAGGAGAGGCCCTTCTTCTCCCCTAGATCCTTTTCTTCCCTCTTTTATCTCCACATCATCCCCATTCACACCCTCTTGCAGACTGCCCCTCTCCCCCCCAAGCCCAAGTTTCCTCTCCTTACCCCCATCTCTGGCTCCTCCTTCTGGGGGGCGATGTTGAAACTCTGGCCCCGGCCCCCCCACCACATTTCTCTGGCTCCATCCGGGGACGGAGCAGTTAAGAGTAGGAAACCTCGAGGATGCTCAACTCCTTGGGGAGAGGCTGAATCTTGTAGTTGAGAGGAGGCAAGTCAGGGCGAGGGGGAGGGCCCAAAGGAAAGGAGTGTTTGAGGTGCACGGAGCACGATTTGGGGTCTTTTGAAAGGTGTGTCCAGCCCAGCCAGAGGAGGCTCCTCGGAAACTTCAGTTGACTCTGGAGAGGGCGGGAGAGATGCCCAGCCCCTTAAAGGAGAATACACACAATTTTGGAAAAGTGAAGAGGAAGTGGAGGAGCCTGAGAAAGGTGAGGACAAAATGGGGAACTGGGAAAAAAGTACCCAGCTTCCCTTCACCCCAATCCCAGATCCTATTCTCTTCCTGTTCATGAGCATTGGAGACTGTCTGAGGGGAACAGTAATACTGAGTATTAAACTGGAATAATTTGGGCCACTTCTCTGGATTCGCTCAGTGATGGCTTCCCTGGGAAGCTCGGTTTTCTTCTCTCTTCTTAAAGGGGGTGGGGGAGGGAATAGAGGGGGTGGGAGGAATGCAAAAGTAGTTCAGGCCTATTTACTGCCTCCCTGGTGGACCTAACAAAAGTGGTTGAGAAGCAGCAAATGGAAATTAGACCTCAGTGAATTTTTTGCCTGGTGAGGCACAAGAATTGGAGAGGGGGGCAAGTTAAGGTGTTTTTGTGTATCCTTCTCCAGGGATCATGAGACATACCTCATGTATAGGGTGCAGTGGAAAAGTAGAGAGAGAAACTGAAATATATTTATGTGCAAGTTCTTGGGGTGGGGATGGGCGGGCCAAGGTAAAGATCTTACCACTTAATCCATCAAACACACACACACACACACACACAAACCCATCCCAACCAACTGGTTCACTCCCTCCAAACCCAGACACCAAATCTCCAAATTAATGATTCATGTTCAGGACTTGGAAAGCTGAGGGCTGGAAACCTCTGTTCAGTTCAACAACCCCATCCCCCACCCTCCCTCCTGCAACTCAACAAGCGAAGATGGTGGGGAAGGCACAGAAAGGAAGTAAAGGAACTGTGGCTGATGGTGACTGGGGGTAGGAATTCGAAAATCTACTTTTAGATATGAAAAAGACAGGAAATCAAATACAAAGTAAGAGTTATTGAGCTGCTGTTTTATTGATTTTGAGTCTGTACAGAGGCAGCAATCCTTAGGTGGGGGCCTCAGTTTTGCACAGTGACATTCAACTCTCTCCTCCCCTCAGCGTACACACCCTTCCGGCCTCAGCTTTACTGGTTCCCTGTCTTGGCTGCAACTGTGGAAATAGTGAAGATGTTGTGAGACAGGAAGTTGATCTGGAACAAAGAGACATACACCTGCTAGGAAGGTGGCCCTGAAGCCTGATTCTAGAAGTCCTAAAAGCTACCAAGCACCCCGACTCCCACCTACATTACACGGGCCTCATTCTCTTGGGGGAAGACAATACGTCCCAAGGTCTGTTGCAATGGGAAGAGGTGTGTACCACAATTTTAAAATCTCATTATCCACTTTTCTTCTCCTCACCCTCCTTCATTTAAGAGCCTCATTCTATTCTTTAATACTTTGAGATGTAGGAGCAGCAGAGGAATAAAGAGAAAAAACATCAAGGGAATGGGGGAAAAGTCAGGGACAGAAAAAAAAATGGGTGACTTGGATCAGCATCCAACCAGGAATGCAAAGGGGGCAGCAGCTGAGGGTTAAGTAACAGGAGAACCACTCTCACCACCCCACACACATCCAGTGGAGGGTTAGTGGATGAAAGGAAGGGTAGAGAGACAAGGGGCTGTATCAGACTTTTCCATTTTCAGAATCCTGGTCTGGTTGCAGGTTTGTGTGAGGAGAGAAGGCTGCCGGGAGGGGCAGCTGGAGGAGGGAGGTGGAGCTGAGTGAGTCACCAGATGAGTCACAGATCCAGTTATAAGCACAGAAAGAGGCCAAGGTCCTCCCCACCCCCAATCCTCTCAGCGCTACTGTCAGCCAGCTTCCCTTCCTTTTTCTACCACCCCTTTACCCACATGGCCAGTGAAGGGAGGTGGCATGGAGAAAGTCTACATGGGGACATGATAATAAATATTTCGTTAATCAGTTTAAGTACGGGGGGCAAAACACCCTGTGATTTGTAGACTGGGTATCCACAAAGTGAGAGAGACCGAGTGTCTGTATGACTCATTGAATCTGCAGTTGCAGGGCCTGGAGGGAAAAGGAAATTAGAAAAATCTGGGGTACAGGTGATTCCAGGCCAGGCAGGGGCTTCTAATTCTGTCTTCCCACCTGTGGCTGTGTGTCTGGGACACTGACTCCTTGGAGAAACAAGAGGACAGAGTCTAGAGGGCTTCATCTCTGAAGCCCCTTTATGGGGAAAGAAAAAACGTGACTGGAACTTTGGATATGTGGCTGTTTAGAAAGGACTAAAAAGAATGGCAAAAGCTAGGTTCTCAGAAGTCCTTCAGAACCAGCTCCATTCTTTCCAGCTCAGTATCACATCCCAAATATACAATACAAAGTCATTGCTAATTTTGTTTGTTTTATTGGTCTGTGAGCTTTAGTTTCCCTTGAAGAACTTGAGCCAACAGGAAAGGGAGGGCACTTCCCTCCAGGCCCTGTGCAGCACTGAGTTTAACACTATCCCCATGCCATAAAGAGACTGAATCTTAAAAAAAAAAAAAACCTGTTTGATATAATCTTTTTATTTTGTTGATAGAATCCAGTAAGAGGGAAAAACTTTTGGTTAAATCTTATAACTCTCAATAAAACCAGCATAAATGAAGGGAGGAATTTGGAGGCCTATCCTACAGTATACCTGCTCCATCAGGGCTGGGGTGGAGAATGTAGGGTGGAGGGGTAGCACTGTCTTAAGGGGGAAAAATAAGAATCCTGAAAATCTCCCCTCTCCAATAATAACCTCAGTAAGTATCCCCATGCCCTGGATTAAAGGAACTAAGTGCACTTATTTAAGCCTTGAGAGATCATATCATCCCTCATCTAGGGTTACAGGGTCTGCCTCCCCCTTCACCCACAGACCCCTCCTTAACCAAGGCATTTTTGCTCATTTTGACTGCATGCCATGTACCCTCCTCCTCCCTTCTCCCCAACACAGTAATTGCATGGGCTTGCCTCTTCTAACCCCTCATCTTCCCAAAATACCACAAACCAACCCGAGTCTGTTTTCATTTCCCAGGGATTATCCCTTCACCCCTCTTCCTACACAACTCCTTCAAACAATAAAGCAACACAAACTTTACTCATCCCCATAGAAAAACACCCATTGACTTAGGGGCCCTCACCCTTAGAATGGAGAGGTTTTTTAATACCTCAATAAATAGTTACCTTCTCAAATTTTTAAAAAATGTTAATTTATTTCTTAATAAAAAGCTACAGGGCCTAAATAAAGCCCTATTTTACCATACTCACTCACCCCTAGGCCACCTTCCAGAATTTCCACCTTTTTTATTTGAAAAGAGGTCAAAAGGAACTGGGATTAGTTAATTTATAAATCAAAACAAAAACAAACATGACACAAGGTTTCTGTTTTTGTTCATTTGTCCTCAGTTTTTAAAAACAAAAGTATTAACTAGAATCTAGTAACAGATCAAATCCAAACACAGCAGTCCAGCAGAGAATCAAAACTTTCCTGGTTTTATACTCGGAAAACCCCTGGTCTGTTTCCATTCCTATTGGTCCAGGCAGAATCCTATGATGTCGATTCGATGGATGCCAAAGGGAAAGACGGGCGAACTGTGCACATTCAAGGAGTGAGCTTGAGCCACCCACTGTTTGGGTGCCTGTTAGGGATGGAAGTTCACGAGGTGGAGGTCTCGCCAGCGTTGTTCTAACCCCAGAAACAGGGTGAGGTGAGCAAGGCACTCACACTTGGGACACAAAAGTTAAGCGGTGCCCCCAAACTCAATAACCAAGATACTATTTTAATGCACTATTTTTGAAAACCAAAATCCACAAAGTATCAAAGCTTTAAAGACAGGATTCAATCCCACACTTGCTCCATTCAGCCTTACTTCCCTCACCCTAATCCCAGTCCTGTTGGATGCTGTCTTTAAGATTTTGATATTTTGTTCATCATAGATTTTTTGCATTGATTTTTTTAAATACCGCATTAAAACAGTATTTATCTTGATTATTGAGTTTTTTGGTACTCTCTCAAGTTTTGTACCTGAGGGGAGTGCTCTTCTCATACTAGTCCCAGTCCAGAAATACATACATTTCCTCCTTTGACCTCATTGCTTCCTTGAAACCAGTTTATTTTCAGATAAAAGCTTAAGAATTAATAGCCACAGGAAATGATTAGATTAACAGACTATCAGATTTGGAAAATAAGTGACTTTTAAGTTTGTTGAGGAGAAAAGAACCTTTCTAAACTCTGAGCAGTTCCACTAAGAGGATAATCTTGGCTGGCTTTATTACCACGGGGAATATGGGATGACAACTTTCCTGACTGGGCAGAAGCAAATACGAGGCCCCCAGCACACACACCCAGCCCATGTCTGCCTTAGATCAAATGTGGGGATTACATTCCACGGGATGGGTTATGAGTACATATCTCAAAAGAGAAATCCAAATACAGAAAAATAGCCCCAAGTAACACTCTGGACACTTAAGTACACTTATTCCCCTTCTTCATATGCACCCAGGAGTGTATACAATTGCATAGTTGATTTTTTTCCCAGAAAAAAAAAAAAGAAAGAAAAAGGAAAATTGGCCCAGGATAGGTCCTCCGGTTTAAAGCTCTTAGAAATGGTGCTGGCCAGAGCGTAGGCTGTCCAGACTTGTGCTTTGTGCAAAATGCAAAGGAGCTTCCCCTACTGTGTCCACAGGCCCACTCCCACCCCCTGGGGGAAAGGGTTGAGTCAGGGAAAGGGGAAAACCTAGACAGATTAACTCATTGGGAGTAATCTGTGATCTGTGGTTATAGTTCACTAAAATATATTTCTCTAACTACCTTTTTATAAATTGCCCCAACCCCTACCCCATGTTTCAACATCAGTCCTATTATCAAAAATATCTCTTCTTACAAATTTTTTTTATTATTTTAATAAACTAACCACAGATTAAGGTCAGCTATGGCTTAACAAAAGAAGCCGGGATGTTAAATTCATTCTCCAAAAGTAGAGAGGAAGGAGAAAGAATCATTTAAATAGGAAAAAAGAAATCATTTTTTAAAATGCTTTTGCTCGCTGGGGTCTTTTTGTTTGTTTCTTTTCCGTTAAAAAAACAAAAACAAAAAAAACCAGTCAAATAATTTGCTTTCTACAGAAATGCAGCAGCAGAAGACGGTAGTGCTCTCTTTAGGTTTTTGGTTTTGTTTGAAACAGTCTGGCCAAAGGTCTGTCCTCCTCCCACCCCTCCCAAGTGGCACCTGAACCCCAATGTGTGGTTATTGCTAAATAGTTAAAAACGATCACCCCTGTGCGAACCCACCTGGAGAAAATCCAACACACACCGCTGATCTTCTCATCACTCTCTTCCCTTCCCCAGAGGCAACTTTTTTTTTCATAAAGTTAAAGTCAAAAGAAATCACAACCTTCTTCACTTAGCTGAGCTCAGACCTCAAAAAGGATAAGGGCAAGATAGGGGGCAATCGGCAATCTCTTCTTGAACTAGAACAGATGACAGACAGCTGTTTCAAGAAAATACAACTTAAGAGGAAAAAGATTCCCCTCTTAAGTTCCTCCCTTTCTCATCTCAAACCGATTTAAACTACCCCCTCCTAATAAGCACCCATGAGCACACATTACTGCCTTGCTTTCCAGGAAGAATTTATCCAACCTCAATTTCTAAATTCAAATCAACAGCAAATTTGTCTATTTTTGCAGTTTCTCTCCACACTGCTGACTCCAACCACCATGTGCTTTTTTCCAACCTAAAAGAACTTTGGTCTGCTTTTTCTTTTATTGACTGATTACTTCCTTTGTCCGTTCCTCCTCCAGACTTCTGCCCACCTCCCCGCCCCCACACACCAAACCTTCCCCTACTACTTTCCCTTAGGTCCCGGGATGGACCCAAGGGGTTATGAGACAGAATCACCATCTTTCCCCCCTTGTACCTCCTCAGTCCCATCAAGTCAAGATCGGCAAAGGACTAGTACAGCCCACGAGGCACTGTCCAGCCCTGACCTGCTCTTGCCAGCCTGGCGGCTCTCCAGCACACACACACTTAAAAGTTTCTAGCCAGGCTCCCATAAACATTACTGCATTTGCCCCATCAACATGGGGGCTGGGTCTTGATGAGCCAATTAGTTGAGCTTAACTTTCTTTGTTTAGTCCCCTTGCCCTCCAAGGTTCCCTCATTCAGAACCTGTGCACCAGCAACTCCCCACCGGGTTCACGTTCCCTCCTCCTCAGTTCTTCCCTGTAACAGCAGGAACAGAAGTTGTTTGTCTCAGGGTGTCCATAGAAGCTGCAGTTCGGCTGTTTGCATTTGGTCTGGGTTGGGGGAAGCCCCCGGGGACCTCCAGCCCATCCATCTGGCTCAGGGGGCTCTCTGTAGCCGTTGCGATAGGAATCAGCCACGCGGAAAGCAGCTGGTAGCAATGCACCCCTGTGAACTCCATCCTTAGAGTGACTGCCTGGCTCCAGAGAAGGGATGCTGTCCTGATGGGGGTAGGGTCGCCCAGGAGGGCATTGTCTGGGGAAGGTGGCATATGGTGGTAGGCCCCCCCCACATGGACCCCCTGCCAACTGCCTCCGCGGTTCCTGGCAGTGGACTCCACCCCCAGAAGGCCGAGGGATAGTAAAGCCCCCAGAGTAGCCAGGAGAGAACGCCATTGCCTTGGACTCTGCCTGGGGGGCAGTCAGCAGCTCCTCCCCACCATCTGGCTCTGGCTTTTTGGCTGGAGGAGGCCCACTCCCTACCCCTCCATTCATGATCTTCCTCTCTGCCTCCTTCTGCTTCTGCTCTGCCAGGAATCTCTCCTCAGCATCAGAAAGGTAGCGCTGGATCATCTCCTCCTGATATTGGTGACGGTGACCCATCTTCAGGGTTCCAACAAAAATAAACTTCCCCTCCCCTTGCATCGCAATCCTCATAATGCTCAGGCTTTGCATCACCTCCTGGCTATACTTGCTCCCTCCATTACCAGCAGACTCAGATGTGGGCTTCTCAGATACAGGCCCGTCCCCAGCTGCCTCCTCTTTGCCACCCTTCCAGCTCTTCAGCGAGTTTTTCTTCTTCTTCTCCAGTGTCTCTGTGCCACTGCTTACCCCCGACCCCGTTCCCATCCCTGCAGTCTTAGAACCCTTGCTGTGCATCAGGCCTCCCATGTTCTTCTTGAGCTTGCTGCCCAAGGTTTTGCCAAAGCTGCCCAATTTGTTAGCCACGGAATCTGCTCTCTTCTTGTCCTTCTCCCGATCTCGTTTTGACTTCTCTTTCCGCTTGCTGCCCTCATTGCTGGTAGAACTGCTGCCAACTGACTCCTTGTCTGATTCCCCAGACTCAGGAGTAGACCGGGGCTCATCTCCAGCTGAGGCTGTGGGGGACTCAGGCTGGGCCAGGGGAGCCTGAAAGAGACAAGAACAGTGTTGACAGTTACTCCATTGGCCTGGGTTAAGGGAAGCCCCCAGGGACGTCTAGGCCATCCATCTGGCTCCCAGGGTTCCCTGCAGCCATTGCTATAGGAATTAGCCATGTGGAAGAGGGATGGTAACACGCCTGTAAACTTCCTCCTTGGAGTGACTGCCAAGTTCCAGAGAAAGGCGGCTGTCATGATGGGGGAAGGGTCACCCAGGAAGGCATTGTCCTTCCCCGGCCCCAGTCGGCTCTCCCATGGGCCAGGGAAAGATGTATCTAATATCTAACTTTTATCTCATCCCCTGCAATTTGACTCCCTTCTGTAGTAAGAAGATATCAAAATGAAGCCTGACTGTTCTTCCAGAGCAATAAGCAACTATATAATACATGGCTTCTGGGTGAGGAGGGAGAATATTCTATACACACTGGAATGTCCTTTATTATAAATTTCTCTATGCCAAATTCTGCCCAAAATTAACCTCAAGGAAGTCTTGACTAACCACAACCAACGAAGTCTAACCATTCTATATCCCCTCAACTTATAGACATTCAGCCCTGGAGTCCATCCATGTGCCCTGGCACCTGTGTTCCTGATCTATGGATAATAATGATGTCCTCAGAACCTCCTGGATCAGGAGTTGTTTAAGCTACTCTGTCTCATCTGGTGCCTGATACAGAGGTCTATGTATAGAGGGCTTGGGAAAAAGTAATGACAATCTCAAGTTCACCAAAAAGTCCAGAAAACTTTTCTTGAAGAATGTGTTTTAGAACACAGAAATCAGAAATCAGAGCTTGGTTGGAGAGGAGATGTGGAAAATAGAGGGCACTGACAGGCAGAAAGGCAGGAAAACGTGTCTTTTGGAACTTATCTGATATTTTCCCATTATTCCTAACCTTGAACCATAAGCCACCACTCAGAAGAGATTCAGAAGGAGACTACCACCACATGCCCTTGTTCTCCCTGTCACTGAAAATGAGGAAGTACACGGTGGGGTGGGAGAAGTCCTCACCTGTGCATCAGAGGACACCGGGATCCACTTCACATTCATGTAGCCATGAAGCAAATGCAACTTGACCTCTAGGGACAGGATTACACTGTGAAAAGGAGAAAAAAAGAATTAAAAACATACAACGACCTTTAAAAAGCAAAACAGTATGATCCAACTGAGAGGTAGGATGGGTGAGGACTACATGGCTTGGGACTCAGACAGAGTTGGGTTTGAATTACAGCTCTCCCAAATACTAAAGCTTTGTGACCTTCAGCAAGTCACTTCAACCGCTAAGACTCAGCTGGGGTTGATAATGGGGATACATAATAATATCACTCCTGTGGGGTTGTTGTGAAGATTAAAATAGTATTTGGAAAGGGCCCAGCACAGTGTCTGGAAAATAGGAAATACCTACTAAACACAGCCATTATTCTTGTTGCTGTTGTAAATACTATTTAAAAGGAGCTTTTGATAATTAGGTGAGAACTTTTTTAAAAGCCATAAACTCTTGGTTTTTAAATCATCCCTTTCAGTTGGATCCCAGTTTCAGGAGCCCACGGAAGGAAGCACTGGGTAAGAGGTAAGGGAGGAGCTTTTACATTCACAGACCCTTCACAGGACGCTGTACACAGAGGCAGGGAGCCTCTGGGCTCCAGCTTCTGGGAGGAGGGGTGTGTGTTGGGAGAGAATGTATTTTTCTTGCTATTTAAATTCCAGAAAGGCAAAAACCCAGAGCAAACTATTTTGGTCAACTATTTAAAACCCGTCTCACTTGAGCTGCAGAGGTGTGATTTGATTATCTTGATTTTCTGATCACTGTTTTGGGATTCTGGGACATATCAGTGAGAGAACACTCTTCATGAACTGATTGGTGGTTACCAGGGGAAAGGGGGGCTGGGGGGTGGGCACAAAGGGTGAAGTGGTGCACCTACAACATGACTAACAATAATGTACAACTGAAATTTCACAAGGTTGTAAACTATCATAATCTTAATAAAAAGCAAAAAAAAAAAAAGAACACTCTTCATATTATAAAGAAAGAACAAGTCCATCTTCCCAAAGACACTAAAGCTAGGGCATGACAGTCTTGCTTCAGAGCTGAGGAAAAGTCCCTGGGAGACAGAGGCCATATGTGGAAGAGATTGCAGCTACAAAGCAGATGGAAAGGCTAGGTCTGCCTCACCTGGCCAGTCGGACATTGTCACTGTCATCTTTGCCCCATTCCCAGCCCTTTCCAGGGTCCACAGCAAAGTGCAAGGGCAGCAGCTTATGCTCTGAATCTGTAAGTGGGATCACAGCTGAAGAGGAAAAAAACATGTCATCAAAGAGTCTCCTTGAGGAGAGAGGAAAGCAACTGAACACAGGCTGACTTCACTAAAAAGGAGGCTGAATCATACCACAGATCTTTAACTGTAGCCACTTCTCAATTCTTACATGTGAATTACCCTAGCATTAAAAACTAACGGACTGGTTTTCCCTTAATATCCAGCACTCAATTTAGGCCACTAATCTCCACGACTCCTCACCAGTCAGTCAACTAACACTCATAATGTTCTTGCCAGTGAATGTGGATTCAGGGAATTCAAAATCATTAAGACACAGCAAGGGGTCATTTGGAAGGTTATGACCTTAATACATAAACTCTTTACTCCAGAACAGGGAGCAGGGAATACAGGCTACTGTGTTTTTCCCCAAAACCTGTTTTTTTTTTTAATCCTTAATTTTAAAACTCTGGTATATCTTATAGTTTAGTAAAACAGTATCAATATGTGCTGTCTGGGCTTGCACCTCACTTAATTCTTTCCTCTTACATTCTCTCTCATTTCAGTTTTTCCAAGTGAAAATAAAGCAGACCAAAAGACACCAGAGACACAGACATTGCATTCAGTACCTTGGTCCTTGGCATTCTCCTTCTGCTCCATGGACACAAGTGCAGAAAAGTGGGCCTGATCATAGGCAAGCACCAGAGGGGAGCGGTGACACTGGCTGGCTGGGACCTCCAAGGGCAGATAGATTCCCCCAAAGGGAATAGGGGCGAATGCTGCAAGAAACCGTGAAGATTATTACCAAGGCGATGTTCTTGCCTAGTGGGCAATCCCTCCACTCTACTCTGCCAAGTGAGTCTTCCCTTTCATTCCAACCCCTGTTTAATAGTACTTTCCTAAGAAGCCTCATCAATTAACCCCAACTGCTTTACTCTGAATCTCTAGAGAATTTTTTCATTTTTCTAATTTATACCTTGTTTTCTTCCAAGGGTCTATATGTTCCCTTCCCGCCCTCCTCCCAGTGCTTAGCCTAAGGCTCTGCAAATAGGGGGTGCTCAGGATGGAGTAAGGATTAACTGACTCACCTTCCCCGCCGGAGTCCCTCAGCATGGTGTCTGCCACGACGACTATGGGCCTCCTAAGCACATGGGCAAGGACAAAGACGTGGAATTCTTCTAGGCTCTCATACACAGGCTCCTCTGAACTCTCCACCCTTGAGTTGCAAGAGGGGAGAGAGTAGAAGGGATTCAGTAGAAGGGAAAGGGAAGGAAACAAAACAAGAGACCTCTAAAGACCAGTTCTGCAAAGAGGAAAAAGAGACTATCCTTCTCTGGTTTTCTAATCTTAAGGCTGCCACGGACATAGCTGATTATTTTATGCTACCATGGCTGTTTCTACTTCCATTTCACAGATGGGAAATCTGAGAAAGCAGATCTGAAGGCTCTAGGGTTAAAGTAGCGTGAAGAATCTGGAGGTAATCCCTCTCTTCGTACCCATCTTGCTCAGCAGCCTTTCCCAATTCTCTTTATCCAGTAGCTCAATACGCAACTGTGGAGCCTCATCCTGCTTACTTTACCCACCACGACCACTCACATATCACACACATCATGTCCTACAATAAAAAATTCCTCTTCCTATGTTCCCTCACCATCTACCTAGTGACCTAATCAGAAATCTGTGAAATACTTATTGTTCTTTATCTCTGATCTTCAATTAATCATCTGGCTTGACCAATTCCATCTCTTAAGTGTCTCTTCTATCTATCTCCTCTGGCCCATCTACAATCTACCAGTCTTGCTCACACCCATTGCCCTGTTTCCTGGGTTACTACAAGTGCCTCTAGTCTCTCTCCCCTCCACTTCATCATCCACTCTGCAGTCAGCAGGTTCAAATATGCGAATTTGCTCCCATCACTCAGATACTCACAGTTCAGTGGCTTCCCGCCCCCTAACACAATGTTATTCAACATCGAATACCTGCTACAAATGCAGATTTCTGGGCCTTACCTGAGTCCAACTCAACTGGACTTCCTTAGGGTGGAAGTCCAGAAATCTGAATTTTAAACAATTGCCTCAGATTATTCTTATGCGCAATAAAGTTTGGATAGGTTATAATTTTTAACTTTTTATTACAGAAAATTTCAAAATTTTAAACATACTGAAAACTGGAAAGAATATTATACTAAACTCTCATGTATCCCCCACCCAGCCTGAACAATTATAAACACATGGTCAATCTCGTTGCACCTAGACCTCAACCTACTTCCCTAGCAGCCCCCACCCTACCTCACCAGATTATTTTGAGGCAAATCCTGGACATCATATCATTTCATCCAAAAATATTTCAGTTTCTATCTCTAAAAAATAAAGGTCTCCTTTTAAAAACCACCACAATACCATTAATATCACACTTAAAAAAGTTAACAATAACCAAACATGTAGACATTGTTCACATTTCCCCAACTGTCTTATAAATGTCCATTCCAACGTCTTTTAACTGTCTTTAAACTTAGGTTCTCTCTCGCTTTTTATTTTCCTTGCAATTTATTTATTGAGGAAACTGGATCATTTGTCCTGCTGTTTCCCAAAGTCTGGATAGTATACAATTTTACTTGCTTAGCATGGTTCAAGAGAAAGCTTATCATGGCACACAAAAATCTGGGTTGCCCAGCCTCATCTATCTATCATTCTGCACCACGTCCTCTATATTCCAGCAACACTGACCTGTAGGTCCTAGAACATACCATCCTGTTACACCCTTCTGTGCCCTTACCATGGTTCCTCTCTTTCCTTCTAACATCCTTTTAGCACAGAGCTCTTTGGACACTGAGGACTCAGTGAAGATTATTTCCTGCTCCCCCACTTAGCCATACTTACCCACCACAATTGGCTCCATTGGTACCTAGATGCATGCGAGGTTCACTTGAGGCAAGCTTGATCAGCTCATTCCATTCCTTCTGCCATTCATCCTCTGTGTATACCAGCCCTGACTGTGTGAAAGACAGGCAGGGATATCAAGCAATTAGAGGCTAGGTTCAAGAGGCAATAGCCATTCCAACTCACTCACATTATCCTGCTCTCCATTCTCCTAGCACTTATCTTACAATTTGTACTACAAGTCACATTTCTTCTTTTTATAGTCAAGATTCATGGAAGAATAGTCTATAATCTCTCTCACACTTCTTTTTCATCCATTTGCCAACCCACTGCAATCTAGCTTGTTTCTGCCCTCCAGCCTACCCCCCTCATCCCCTACATATCACTTTACCTAACTGACTTTGGCAAAGGAAAATGACCTTCTAATTGCCAAATTCAGTGGATTCTTTGGTTCTCATCTTTCTTACCCTTCATTTGGCATTTGATCTTCTCTTTAAACTTTCTTCTCCTTTAACTTATACAATGCTACTTTCTCCTACCTCTCTGAACTCTGTCTACTCCAGAAATATTGGTGTTTTGTCAATGATTTTAGCTTTGGTTCCTTTCTTCCACTCCCATAAACTCATCTACTGCCATGTATATGCTCAGGAATCTAAAATCTCCCTCTCCAGCCCAGACTTCCTCTTAATTTCTGTCTTCACATCCAGCTGTTTATTGAAGATGGCCACTTGCCCATGACTACCTCAAACTCTATACAGTCAAAACTGAACTCCTATCTCTTCCAAAACCCACTCTTCTTCCTATATTCTTACCTTAGGGAATAGCACTATCATCCACACACCCAAGATGGAAACCAGGGAGTTATCTAAGAACCCTCTCCTTTCACCCACTCCATACCTGGATCCCTTCAGTCAACAATTATTAAGTATGAACTATTGCTATGGATGCTTAACTGGTTTTTCTACTTCCAGTCATACATTCTTCTGATCCATTTTCTACAAGGGTACCAGAAAGATTTTTCTAAAATTAAAATCTGATGATTTTTGCTCCCTGCTACAAATTCTTTTAAGAGCTGTCATTGCCTATTAGATATAGTTGAAACTCCTTAAGTATAGCATACCAAGTCCACTTCCCAGCTGCTACCCATCTCTCTAGTCTGATATATCATTTAATTAGCTGGAGTTCCTTGAATGCACCATGTTGTTTTATACTTCTCAGCTTTTGTGTGGGTCGTTCCTTTTGCCTGGAGCAGCCCATTCCCTATCCAGCTGGTGAACAATTTCTCAGCTGTCAGGAGAGAAGGCAAGTGTCATTCCTCTATGAAGCCTTTCCTAAATCTCCCTGATAGATTGACCACTCCTTCCTTTGTGCCTTCCATCCTAAACTGCCATACAGACTTCTAGCATAGAAGTCATCAACTGTTACTTTGTTGCAATTATGTATTTACACATCCATCTCCTCCTACTACTTTTGGGCCAAGGACTGTTTTACGCAGTATGCCTAGTGTCTATTATGTGATCAGTAATCAATAAATACATGCTGAGTGAAACTACAATTTTTATCAAAGGAGTGGGAGAAGCAGTACAAATAATTTTTAAAAATCATATTGGCTTCAGGATCTATATGATGATTTGGGAGACAAGTCTACCTTATTAATTATATTTTCTTACATTAGTATTAAAATGAGTTTATACAGCTTAAACACACACTGAGAGAGTAGAATCACACTGGAAACATGAGGGGCATCAAGAACAAATTTAACAGGGATTAAAGAGCTGTTGTGAGCATATTTAGCTTTAATAATAAAAAAACGACAAAGCTATTTTCAGTTTGTAAAATGCTATCACAAGTTTTTTCACTTAAAAATTAAAAGAATAATGCACAGGTTATATATGAGGTGCTCTGCTCACTCTGATAAATGGTCACCAATACACATCCAGGAGGATCGGTCTCCCTCTTCCTCTCACCTATTTCTGCTTCCTGTTTTTATATACACAGCCACTAGGTGGAGTACCCTTCTAGCCTGAAAAGGCTCTTACTGGGTTTTACCACCAATTTCAACGCAAAACAAGGAGGCCCAGGAAATCAAAACTAATTTAGTTTGTTTGGTGTTTGATACTGGCTAAAAGAAGCTCCCCAGTCCATCACTCCTCTCCCTACATTCCCACTCCCAAGGTGGGGTATAATGCCATGAATGGTCTGAGCTAAAACAATTATCTAGGCCACATTTTCAGTATGGAACTTTCAATGTGCTGAGTAAAAAGATTGCTCCTTCGCTAGCCACTGTTCTCTATGCATGTATTTCCATTGGGGACTTCGAGAGGAAATAAGTGGCTGACCAAAAATAGCACTTGGGTATTTTTGGGTGTCCTGGATAAATACCATCACAATCTAACCCCACTTTAAAAATAATAACTATAATAGCTTAATAGCTGGAATTGGGCACACCAAGTGTCTGACTATTACTTCTACTTAATAGCTAGCATGCTCTGGTTTGGCCTTTTTTTGTCTCTGGAGTGGGCAAATCTAAGGTTCAGGTATGGTGTGAATTCAGTAGTGAGGAAGTCAAACTCTAGGCTGACTCCAGCTCAGGCAAAAGAAGCCCTCCACAAGGTCCAGCCCAGCTCACCAGGGAGCCATGGGGTTTGGTGGTAATAAAGAATGCTGTTTACTTGGCCTTGCCCCTGTGCATTTATTTCCCTCAGGAATCTTCTGGGGTAGATAGGCTGATCAAAGATAGGATTCTGGTCTTAAAATCATTCTAATTTTAACAATTGGATTCTTTTTTGTTTGTTGGTTTGGTGAGGAAGATTTGCTCTGAGCTAACACCTGTGCCAATCTTCCTCTATTTTGTATGTGGGTCACTGCCACAGCTTGGCTTGACGAATGGTGTAGGTCTATGCATGAGATCCAAACCTACAAACCCAGGCTGCCGAAGTGGAGCACACCAGACTTAACCACTACGGCATGGGGCAGCCCCAGATTTTTTGTTTTTGAGAAAGAAACATAACACATTCTACTTACATATTTTAAATCTTCAGGGCATAAAATTCTAATAACTAAAACAAAAAAACCCTTAGTTCTACATTATGGTCAGTTATGACAGAACAATAAAAGGAGAAAAGAAAGAACATGGAAAGAAAAGATAACTTTCTGAAGAGATAGTCTCATATTAATGCCAGAAACATCTAGCCATATACATGGTAAAATATAGATATACACGAAGAGCAGGAGGTTAAACATAAAAGACAGAGAGGGAACCAGGGGAAAAAGAAACAGGAAGACCCATTATCTTTATGTAAATATATATTGTCATTATTAAAGAGAAAGAGTCAGCAAACTTTTTCTGTAAAGGGTGAGATAGTAAATCTTTCAGGCTTTGGGGGCCATATGAACTACTCTATTCTCTTGCTGGAGCAGGAGAGCACTTACATAAACATACACACATAAATGAATGGGCGGGACTGTTTCCAACAAAACTTTTTTTTTTTTTTTTTTTTTACAAAACTAGTTGGTGGGATTTGGCCCATGGGCCATAGTTTGCCCAACCCCTCTTGTGGGGATGGAAAGTACAAACAGTCCATTGTTGCTTTCTTATACAAAAGAAGCCTCAACATTTACTAAACCCCTGAGAAGTACCATTCAAACTCAAGTTAACAAGCATACTTTTAAAATTTTTAAACAAACAAAGTGAGCATATGAAAAACAAATGGTATATACAGCCAAAAACATTTTTTAAGCATTTACATTTCTACAAGGGTTGAAAACATAAGTCCTTAAAAATTGGTCTAGGCTTATTTTAAGCAAAGAAACAAAACAATAAAAATCCTATGGACTTGTGATATCTCATTTTGCAAAGGATTGCCACTAAAGGCTTTTCTCGAGCACCTATCAGGTGAAAATCACAATGTTAAGATACCTTCTCTACAGGTCTCTGCTTCCCCACACCAGTTCTCATGACTATATCAGAAGGCATTCATCCTGTGGGGTTATCTGCATTTTGTACAATTTCTAGGATTACAGGAGGAGTAACACCGACCTAAGCATCTGGAGACATTTCCTACTGGTAGGCACTGGGCATTTCCCCAGGTAACTTTGGGAAACAAGGTGCTCCCAACCAAGGCCCCTCACCTCTTTATTCTGCTGTGTCTGCTGCCACCTCCAGCGCCGTTTTAATGCCTCCTTCTCGGCTCCCTTCTCCATGAGCGCATACAAAGCCTTCCGCAGCATCAAGTCCCGATCGTGGAAACCCCACATCCCTACGGCAAGAAAGCATAACAGAAAGAAACCTTACCTTGACTCAACTCCACTTGTTAATTATGATACACAGACTCCAGCATGAAGGAAATCAGGCGGAAGCCTAGGTTCAAAGAAACTCCTGCTGTGACTTAGGGGAAAGGTACTTAAGAAAGAAAAGATGTTCCTACTCCGAAAGTTCAGAAACTGAGAACTTGAACATGGGGAATATACAACATACTACAAACTCCTGGCAGGAAGCCCTTCCTGGTGATGCAAGTCTAACGAACTAAAATATAGCACAGCAGCAGATAAAATGGGTCTGGCACGTGGCAATCAGCATCAAAGCTTGAGGGATATTTGGAAAATGGGGACTTTTTTTAAAGCTAAGACAAATAATATATTAAATTATACATAGGCTTTAAAATTTAAAGCAAACATGTCTCACAAAGGACTGATGAAATATATTTTCTTTATACACCAAAAGAATAAATATTAAGTAGACTTATATACACACATACAGTTATATACTTCTTGCTTACTGCTGCTAATTACTTCTGGGGGTCAGCTCTCAGTGTGGGGCTCATGCTAAATCCTGTGTTCTCCATACCATCTCTAAACAAGACTGAAAAACCACGGGAGGGCTCTCTTCCATCTCTTCCTGCTGACACACACACACATAACCTTGCTCTGAACCGTCACTTCTGCCTAAGATCAAGGCTGGTTGGATCAAGTCCTATGTAAGAGATTTAACTCTATCACTTTCTTTATATAAGGGAAGGGAGGATCACTTTCAAGACTTACCAAGAGAGGCTGCATGCAGGAGGCAGTTTCCATCTCCAGTTGTTGCCAAAGGAAGCAACCTCTGACAGGTGGGATCCACACTTACCCACCAGTTCAAACGCCCTACAGAAACAGGAGGAAGAGGAAAGGAGCACATTATCCATAAAGGCTTTCCCACTTCCCTATTTCTAAAACAGACTCCAAATTTGCCTCCTCTAGAAAGCCTACCTAGAATAAAACCATCATTCTATTACTCTTTATATCTTCTTCATTTATATCTAATCGATCAGAATCTGGTGAGCACAACTGGTTAGATCAGTGGTTCTTAAGGGGACATTTGGCAATGTCTGGAAATATGTTTGGTTGTCACAACTGGTGAGGGATGCTACTGGTGTCCAACGGGGAGCAGCCAGGGAGGCTGCTAAACACAATATAATGCACAAGGCAGCTCACACAACAAAGATTATCAGGTCCTAAATGTCAGTAGTGCTAAGATTGAACAATCCTGGGTTAGATGATGAGGCCAAGGTCATAGATTGAAATCTGCTTGATTTTGACTGCTTGGTCTGGCTCTGATTCCTTCACTCTGGTCAGGAGACCGGTAAATATTGTAGCAACAAAGCTCAGCACAAATCTATCATCAGTAAAGGAAAAACAACCCAAAGCATGTATTTAAAGTGTCATGCAAGTTTCATCTGCATATATGACAGTCAGCATGTCAGCATGTATGCAGTGTGACTTTAAAGACATCAGCAATATGACAAAGTAAATAAAACACCCGAGAAAATGAGTCCCAATTCTGTATAGTCATCCCACAACTGCAAATCTATTATACCTATGAGGAAAATATTTTATGAATGATGCTTAAAAGTTTTCTTAAATTACTGAAAAGTCTACAGAAATAAAACTGGCCTATAATCTCACTAGCCAGGTAACTTGCTTTTTTTTTTTTTTTTGAGGAAGATTAGCCCTGAGTTAACATCTGCTGCCAATCCTCCTCTTTTTGCTGAGGAAGACTGGCCCTGAGCTAACATCCATGTTCATCTTCCTCTATTTTATGTGGGACGCCACCTCAGCATGGCCTGATGAGTGGTGCCATGTCCGTACCCAGGATCCAAACCAGCGAAACCCTGGGCCACTGAAGTGGCATGCCCGAACTTAACCACTCTGCCACGGTGACCGGCCCCCCATGGGAGTTTTTAATAACTGACTAGCTTTTCCAGAACTCCCAGCTGCCTCAACCTATCATATTAACTAATTCTAATAATAATTTAAGATAAACACAGTTGTATAGGTAAATAAGTCTTTTGAGAAAGGTTCATATAAATAAATGTGACTTTTAGATTAATTGCTACTATGCATCACATACGGCACTGGTTCTTTCAGTTCACAAGGGTGTTCTAGAGCCAATTATAATTCACTTGTATTTTTTTCATACATTGATTTTTAGGTATTGATTCCTAGGCTTTTTGTGTGTATATCTGGTTTCCCTTCCATCAAACAGGAAATTTCCAGAGGAAAGTGTTTAATTTGTGTCCTTTCTTCAACTTGAAGAAGCACCTAGCTCAGGACAGGTTTATCTGACTGATGCTGACTGTGACTGCAATTAGATCACACACTTACACTGGAAGTAACTGGTCAAGCCCAGCCCCTCCATATGGCTGCCTCTAGGTGGAGAGCAGAGGGAAAAGCACAGGAGAGGAAGGAAGAGTTCACCGACCTGCCTGTTCCAAAGCGACCAGCATGGACTGTTCAATGAGGTCTCTCTCTATGAAGCTGCGGAAGTCTTCATTGTACACAGTGAGATCTGGAAGCTGGAAGGCACAGATGGGCATTTCCAGGGGGTGCTCACTGCTCCCCCCACCCCCACCATTGGAGGAGACATGGGACCGGGCCAGGGAAACAATGCTGGAACTGGCGTGGGAGATGCCCCTAGACAGGCGTTTTTCTGCAATGAGAAATGGAGTCACCTTAGAACATATTCAGCCCACTCAGAGAACTCTCCACTCAGATGGTGATGGTTACCTCTTGCCAAGGTTTTCAGTCAGGGAAAAACTGAGAGTCTAACTGGCTACCCAATTTCACTACCCTCTTTCTCAAGCCAAACACAACTGGAGAAATACAGAAAGTGGCATTTTTCCAGGCATTCACACTAGCACCAAATATACATTCCTCTGTCTACCCTTTTTGGAATTTTACCTGAACAACTTCTCCCTATGACTGTCTTCTTTCACTTCCATTTCCCCACATACTAGGGACCCATTCCATTTGGCAACTTGGTCATTGGTGGGAGGAAGAGGGAACCAGGGAATGGGGTTTCATTTGGCTAGATTGAGTCAAATAATCTCTTTGATAATTTTCAGGATCTTGGAAATGTAGAAAAGGATTTCCATTATAGAAAATTAATCACAAATCTTACACATTCAGGAACTTTCTGACCTACCATCAATAACATTAATTTATATTATTTATTACAACTTTTCTTGATACTCATATTTATCAGAAATTTATAGGTACAATCAATTCTTACTTAACATGCTGTAGAGAAAGTCAGTAACACAGATAGTGACTCAAACTATTCCATTTGTTTTGAATACATGGCACTTAAAATTCGCCAGCAGATATTACAATGGTGACCATAACGTGCTCAGTGTAGTATTACAATTCATTTGCATGGCTTGAGTTATATAAAGATAATCAAAGAGCTAAAAATCGTGTTGGGTAGCAATTCTTAATCCAATATTTGCCAGAGATGATGCACAAAGTAAGGCAAGAGTTGTCTAAAGTTATATTTTAGTGATGTCTTTTTTTTTTTTGAGGAAGATTAGCCCTGAGCTAACATCTGCTGCCAATCCTCCTCTTTTTGCTGAGGAACACTGGCCTTGGGCTAACATTTGTGCCCATCTTCCTCTACTTTATATGTGGGATGCCTGTCACAGCATGGCTTGCCAAACGGTGCCATGTCCGCACCCGGGATCCAAACTGGCAAACCCAGGGCCGCCAAAGTGGAACATGTGCACTTAACCGCTGCGCCACCGGGCCAGCCCCAAGTGATGCCATTTTTTAAACTCTGCTTTTAGGTATTTAAAAAGTACCATGTGCCCATGGTAAAAAATCAAACTGCATAAAAGGTTACAAAGAAATCTCTCTCATTCAAAATTCCTGACCCCTTCCCCAGAGGCAACCTTTTGCATCCTTCTAGAAGCACATATAGCCTTTAAAATCATTTTTAAAAATATAAACAGAAGCATACTATATACACTTACCTTTCTCAATAGATTTTAGAGATTCTTCCAATATAGCACGTCAAATTCTACCTAATTCTAACGGCTGCAGAGTATTCCACAATATGGACGATTACAATTTATTTAACCACTCCTCTGCTAAAGGACATTAAAAGTTATTTTCAAGCTTTAACTTTCAAGCTTTACACTACATATGTGTATGTCTATTTATGCATGTGTGTATGTATTTATTTAAAGGATATATGTATATATACACGCACATGCACATACACATAGATGATAAATTCCTAGAAATGAAAGTGCTGTTTCGGAGTATATCAGCATTTTTAAATTTTGATAGATACTGACAAATATTAACAAAATGCCCTCCCATGAGGCAGATGGTAGTGATCCTTTGAATTCTATCTTTATGTGTACCACATCCCAACAATTAGATTGTTCTCCTCCTCCCTCCATTTCTTTCACAGTATCTAAAGAAGGCCTTTATACAGGATAACACTCAAGGTGCAGAGAGACAGTAAGGGGCTCAGCAACTGGACAGACTGAGGCCACCTCTGATCAGTTTGGCTAGGGAGAAGGGGGAGGAATGGAATCATCTTCAAGGGATCACTAAACTCTCTGACTCCACTTAGCAGTCCCCTCCCTTCCTTTCTACTCTGTAAACAGAAACACCCCTCAGTTACCCAACTACCTTGAACGATGTCATCCTGCCGCTGTAGGGTGGGTCGGGGAGGGCGAGTAGACTCTCTATCAGAAAACCCTTTCTCAGGGGTCCTGGAGCCACCACTCCGTTCACTAAAGGGCAGGGGCAGGTTCCCAGCATGGACTTGACGTAGCTGTTCAAAATCACTGAGGGCGGCACTCACGTCCCAATTCTTTCCTGTCAGGAGACAAAGCAAAAAGTGAATTGGGCACTCAGAGTACAGGGGAACTGAGAAAAAACAGAACAAACACTCTAACCATCCTATCAAAACTAGCCAGCATATACTCACGCACTTCAGTCATTCCCCTTAGCCACACCTTGCTTTAGTTTTCTTCACAACACTTCAATCTAAGATATCACAATTTCTTTTCTTTACTTATGGTCTACTTCCTAAGTAAGCTCCATGAGCAGAGGAAGTTTGTCTCTCTGAACTGAAAGGGCCCTTTGAGACCTAGTAACCTCATTTACAGATAAAGGAAATGAAGCCTAAAGAGGCAGAGTGTCTTGCCTAAAGTCACCAGGGCCCAGCAGGACTCAAGCCCAGGTCTCCAAACTCTGAGATCCAGAGAGTTCTTAGCCTAGAAGTGCTCTACAGTGTCCTAAACCACCTGAAATTGTATATAAAGTTATAGGTATATGCATTTTTCTAAAGAAAGAGCTGAGAGCTGTCATCAGATTATCAAACGGAATTGTTTTTTTAAACTTTGTTTTTTCTTTAAAGATTGGCCCTGAGCTAACATCTGTTGCCAATCTTCCTCTTTTTTTTTTTTTCTTCTCCCCAAAGCCCCCCAGGACATAGTTGTATATTCTAGTTGTAGGTCCTTCTGGCTGTGCTATGTGGGATGCCGCCTCAGCATAGCTTGATGAGCGGTGCTAGGTCTGCGCCCAGGATCCAAACTAGTGAAATCCTGGGCCACCAAAGCAGAGCACGCGAGCTTAACCACTCGGCCACAGGGCCAGACCCAAAGAGAATTGTTAACTACCCCAAAATTTAAGAATCACTACTCTACTGAAGACAAGGCCCTAAATAATAGACTTGTCATAATGGATTTTTTTTTGTTGCTTTCTCCAGTTAAATTACTGGATAAATAACATACTGCATAATTGTTCATACTTCTTTCTGTTCTATCATCTGCCACCACCTTAATTCAATTCTTATCACCTAGCATCCCCCCTCCAACCCACTCTAAGAATCCCATGAGACTAACCTTTCTAAAGCACAGTTCTGATCATATCAGTTCCATGATCAAAATCTTTAATGATTTGCCCTTGCCTACGGAATAAAGCCTAAGCTCCTTTGTCTGACATTCAAGGCTTTCTATGACCTGGCCTACTTTTCTAGCCTTTTCTCTGTGCTTCAGTTTCCCTGGTTACGAAAGTAGAGATGATACCATATAGTGTTGTTATGAAGATTAAATGAATTGAAAGCACTTAGAACAGTGCTTGGTACACAGAAAGCATTATATATGTATTTGTTGCAGTTGCTGTTATATTTCTTATTATTGTTATAATTCTCCAGTTAAGCTATATTAATCATCCATGCCTGACGAAGTTACTTCTGAATCATTACAGTCACCATTTGTTCCAACACCCTTTGCTCACTCTGCTTCAGTCAAACCGGCCTCTTTGCTATTCCTAGAATAAACTAAGACCGCTCCCACCTACAGCCTTTCCATGAACTATGCCCACTGCCTGGAAGGCTCTTTCCCCAATATACCTACACAGACAATTCCTCATCTCCTTCAGGTATTTGCTCAAATGTCACATTCTTAATAAGGCCTACCCTTACTATCCAATTGAAAGTCGCAACCTACCTCATCATTCACCCTACCATTTTCCATAGCACATAACACCTTATAATATACCTTACTTGGTTATTGTGTTTATTGTTTATTGACTATCTCTCCTGCTAGAACACAAGGGCAGAGATTTTTGTTTGTTTTGTTCAAGCATCCAGAAGCTGGCACACAATAGGTCCTCGATAAATATTTGTTGAAGAAGAGAGGACTTCTGTCCTGAATAAATGAATGAGTAAATGACATGTCTTGAGCACTGGGTCTGTATTTACAACTGTCTGCAAAACTCCTTAAAATCAGATCCTCCTAACAGTCAACATGTCCCAAACCAAATGTCCATCACCTTCCCTCCTAAAACTTGCTTTTCCCCCTCCTTCTGTATCCCCTAAATCAGTAACGGCATCACAACCCCTCCAGGCCAGAAACTTCAGTCATCTTCAGCTCCTCGTTATTCCTTAGATCCCACGCCACCTCCTTCCTCACTATCTAGTCAATCCTCAGAGTTGTTTGTATGCCTACAACAACTCTCCAATCTATTCTTTCTTGTCCATTTTTATTGTCACTGCCCCAATTCACTGTCCTCATAATCTTTACCTGGTCTTTCGTCTTTTGGGAGGGGGCTCTCTAGTCTCTTTACTCCTAATCTCTACTCTCTCTCATTTGTTCTTTACACTACAACCAGAGTTAACTTTTAAAGGAAAAAGCAAGAGATAGAAAGACAGAGACAGAGAGAAAATGCAGATCAGGTCCTTTGAGTCTCCTTCTAAATTACATCTGAAACCCACCCACTTCTTATGCTACTGCATCCCCGTCCCAGTCACCATTATCTCTCACCTACTACTATTGCCTACACTGTGGCAATACTCTTGACTGCTTTCACCACTTCTCCGGTCACCTTCCAATCCATTCCTTACCCTTCAACCACTACACTACTAAAAACTCAAATCCAATCATGTCACTCCCCTGATTAAAACCCTTCACCAGCTTCCCACCAAACACAGAATGACATTTTGAACTCTTTACCATGACCTACAACGGTCCCTGTATTCTGCTTCCTGCCTATCTAACCAGCTTCCTACAATTCTTGCACCACTCTTCCTACCTCATTCACTATTAGTTTCTCCAATGTGCCAAACTCTCTTTCATCTTAGGGTCCTTGTGTAAGTTATTCTTCTATATAAGCACTCTCTTCTACATGCCTTTGTCTTGCTACTCCTAGGCATCCTTCTGGTTCAGCTCAAATGTCACTCCCTCAGAAAGGCCTTTTTCTACACTTTATATCTAAATTAGTTTTCTCTCTTACACTTCCATAGCACCCTCAACTTTTCTTTCACATCATGAATATGTGTGCACATGGATGTATGTGTGCATGTGTAAGAGACAGAGAAAGAGAGAGCACAAGCATTAATTTGTAACATAACTGTTAAGAGCCAGACTCTGAAACTAGATTGCCTAGGTTCGAATCCTACTTAACTTCTCTCAACCTCAGCTTTTTAAATCATAATGCTGGGATAATAAAACCTGCAGAGTGGCTGGGAAAATAATACATCTCAAGTGCCTCAGATATACTAAACACATACAGGTGTTCAACACATGCTACAAGAGGAAGAGGAGGCATTTGAGCTGAACTTGAATGACGAGAATTTCAGGAGAATAATGGAGGAAAGGACACTGCAGGAAACAACTTAACATGATCAGGGAAAGGTGACAAGTTGGGCCTGGCTAGAGCACAGGGAGTGTAGGAGAATGTAGTAGGAGATTAAACTGAAAATTCAAGATAAGGGCAAAATCTTACTGAATTAGCAAGCCGAAATTTTAAACCCTGATCTTCCATCTCCAAACTAACACTCTTCCCACTCTTTAACATTAGCTAAGCAAATGTTAAATTGTCACACCTTGCTAAGGCTGACAATCTGAAAAATTACCTGCATATCTAAGAACTTGCCCCTTCTCCCACAGGCTTATCCATTTGCATGAGTATATATTTTCATCATCAAAAAGCATCTGTTAATTATGACTCCAAACAAAGAATCCTACTGACATGATTCCAAGCCTTAAAGACCTTAAAAATCTAGAACATTTACACTTATGTGTATATACAGATATAAGTAAACAAAAGCAGCAAAATGAAAACATTAAATTAGTTCACTCTACATAGAATTACCCATACAAGGGGCCGGCCCCGTGACCCAGTGGTTAAGTTCGCACACTCCACTTCAGCGGCCCAGAGTTTCGCCAGTTCCGATCCTGGGTGCAGACATGGCACCACTCATCAAGCCACACTGAGGCGGCATCCTACATGCCACAACTAGAAGGACCCACAACTACCATATACAACTATGTTCTGGGGGGCTTTGGGGAGAAAAAGCAAAGGAAAAAAAAGGATTGGCAACAGTTGTTAGCTCAGGTGCCAATCTTCAAAAAAAAAAAAAAAGAATTACCCATACAAATTAGGGAAGGAAAGAAACAAAACCATGGATGATCTCAAATATGAAAATCCAAAAGTCATTTATGTACAAAGAGGAAGTCTTACTGATCCAGAATTATGCTTTTAGTGGACTAATATAAAATTTCACTTGCATTACCTAAGCATAAATTGACAGTGGAGAAAGCTACCCCAAAAATTCAAGGTGAAAAGAGGATTTTGCATTTTAAAATTATGGTGGGTCACACACAAAGTAGATTATTAGAAGTAACTTAAACGTAAGGCTTACCATATACAGAGTCTTTCTTTTTTTAATTAATTAATTAATTTATTTATTTTTTCTGCTTTATCTCCCCAAACCCCCCCTGCACACAGTTGTATATCTTAGTTGCAGGTCCTTCTAGTTGTGGGATGTGGGACGCCGCCTCAACGTGGCCTGATGAGCGGTGCCATGTCCACGCCCAGGATGCGAACCCTGGGCCGCCGCAGCGGAGCCGCGAACTTAACCACTCAGCCACGGAGCCAGCCCCTACAGAATCTTTCTGATCACCTTAAATCTTCTAAGTCTTCCTAACAATAAATATCACATTTTACTTTCTCTCTTCTCAATCTCCCCCAGAGACTCCTTACCTTCCAGGAGATCTCGGGCCAGTCCTGGCTCTGCCCCTGTGGAACGGACAAAATCCGACAGGACAGCATCCATGTCCAGGGTCATGTGATCATTAAGTACTTTCACACAGCTGATGTAGGGAGGACATAGATCAAAAGTCAGGCCTCCACCTGAGGAAAAGAAACACATAAGGCTCAAATTACACTGCAATAGGATGATCCAATTTTAGCAGCTTCCTAACCAGATGGAGAAAGCTCATTCATTTCTATTGAACTTATTACAAAGAGTAACATCTAGTTTCCTAACTGCTCATTAATTTCTTAACCACTACATTAACCACAAAACCATAATACCACTCAGAATAATGCTTTTCCTCTAGCTTTCTAGAGTATTAACATTTCTACCCATCAGCTTGCTTAGCCAAACCAATGGAAGGAAGCAGCAGAATACCTCTCTGAAGAACTGCCCACCTGCATTATTCTCTAACACAGCACCTTGTTTATTTCCTTCCTGGCACTTGATATACCTTGAAATTATTTTAAGTAGTCACTGTCTAGCCTCCTCCTCTAATACGTAAATTTCCTGAAAGTGGGAGGCTTGTGTGTCTTGTTCACTAATGTATCCCCAGCATGTATCACGTGGCACTTGACACAGTGCCTGGCACACAGGCTCTCAGTAAATATTTTCTGAATAAATGAATGAACGAATACTATACACTGAATAACTTCACAGTTGACTAGTATTCTGATACTAGCTGAGGAAAGGGGAGGAGCAAACTGATAGTTAAAAACTGCTCTCAAAATAAAACAATAAGCTATTCATAAAGCAGAATGGAGATCCCCAAAGTTCAAAACAAAAGCCAATCTTTGTCCGCTAACTTCATGAACCTAGGAAACATGCTTTTCTCCACTCAGGACAAATGACTGCCAAATGAGTTCACCTGAAAAAGATCTCTTCTTTCAGACTTGACTTTGTCCCTGACCTGACAGCCTGGCACAATGCATATCCCCCGAAGTTAGCAGCCCCACTGAGGAAGCAATAAGGGAGTGAAGGACAATCTCTAACCAAATTCTGCCACATCAGACAGGTTTACAGAGGACTGGTTCATAAAATCACCAGGTACACACCTGGCCTACCACAGCCACCTCTCCCCTGCCTTTTGGGGAAGGCCAAAAGTAGAATTCTCAAAGGTAACGGGTGACTCAGGTGACTGTCTCTTCAGAAACATCTCCCCTAAACAATGTCAAGTCTAAGGGTGACTCTCAGATAGCTTCTCCTCACACCTCTTGCGACCCCAGGACACAGCTTGTTTAGTGGCATGATCAGATCCTAACTTTCTGCATTCCTTAGAAATATCAAGGCAAATAAACAGCAATGATTTTGGGGTCACAAAACTAGTAGGTCACTAACTTGATAAGACTGAATTTTTTTTTGAGAGAGAGAGCAAAATAGAAAGTATTCTTTCTTGCACTGCTCCAGTAGTACAAGAGATCCATGAGTGCAGGGACATGTTTTATTCACATTTGTAGCCCCAACCTCTAGCACAGCATCTACGATATGGTAGGCAGTCAATAAACGACTGATGAATAAATGATTAAATGACTAAGTGAACCTCCACCACATCAGTCACCACCACACCAATCAATTTGAGGCTTAACTTAACAGATCAGAAATTCTCCAAATCACCCTTCTATTTCTAAGGGTCTGCCTTGGTCCCAATCCATCTCTCAAAGTTCCAGAAACTCTTCTTTCTAAAGAGACATCAATTGTACAGTTACTACTTCCACCATCCTCATAGCATATGATTTTTACCTACACCCGTATATATTAGCTGGGTGACTTTGGTCAAATTACTTAGAGGGTTTCAGGCGCCTCTTGTATATCCTAGACTTGGATTCAATGACGTCTAAGATCCTTTCCAGGTTTAAAAAAATGAACTGTATCAGTTCACTACAGCCTCATAAACTATGATCCTTACTTTCTCTTTTGGTCTATGTATTATCAACGTCTAATTTACTTCCATTTCAATATTACAATTGTCAGCAAAGGCTACAAATACATAAAGAACTTTTGGCCTAAGATATCTCAAAGCCAAAATGTTAAGTTATAAAATAAATTACTTCTTTACATTCAATACTTAATTAAATTCCTTCAAAATTCACAGACTAATGAGTGGCTTCTCCCTCCCCTCATACAGACAAGAATTCCTTCTCCAAGCTCATTTTAGTCACCGTCTGAGGTCACAGGAGATGGTAGCAGCCCAACTTATAAATAATCCAAAACCAAGAGCATAGCTGCAAAATTAATTTCAATCTTCTCTCTTAAAACATGCAAAGGAACTTAGTAAAACCACTTTAATAACTTTCTGAAAGAATGTGGGAAATATACAATAAGCACACAAATAGCAGTCAGCAAAAAGGTGCTCAGCAGAAGAAAGAAGAGTTGATTAAGCCACAGGCATGTAGGCAATTTCCCAGCCAGATACAGGCTTCTAAGCGAGGGAAGCCAATGAAAACCATCAATGTTATGGCATCACAGATCTCATATGCTAACAAAGTAGGTCATTCTTTTCCAAAAAATATTTTTTTAAAATAGAGATCTAACATTATCAAGAATGCTTTGCTCAAAAATTCAAAGCACTAAACCAAACTTCTTGGCAGATTCTTATACTTGATGTCTCCAGGTGCATGCCATGGACTCCACCCGAACCCCACCCAACAGGTGAGGACAGCAGCTTTTATTACATCACCACCAACCCCCGGCTAGAGCATCTCAAATTCCAAATGGATCCAAGGCAATAACTAAGACTCAACGTCCTTGGCTCTGTCTCAGCACACAGGAAGGAAAAAAGAAAACAAACACTGGCTTTCAAACTTTCAAATGAAACAGAGGAGGCACTCAAATATTTGTCTATTGAATGATGTTTAGACAAACGTCAAGTGGAGTCAAAATCCTCCAGTCTAGCAATTGCAAGAGACTTCAGCAATTATTTAATCCAGTATCTGCCCCCATACAAGAATCCTTCTATTACATCTCTGACAGATAAATCATCCAGTCTCCCTGGGAATACAACCTCTGACAGAGAACTCATTCCTTTGCCACGATGTCCATTTTATTCAGATAGCTCTAATCATTAGAAAACGCTTTTCTAAACTAAATCAACAGCCCTCCTGCCCATATACCTTTCACATATTGGTCCTTGTTCTGTTCTCCAGAACAATAAAATCTACTCCCAGGAATGAAGGAATCTTCGTGGGAAATGATTAGATAAAGCATTTCTTTACATAAAAATTTGCTGTGGATCAATAGAACAATGTTATCATGAGCCAGCCAATGACCTTTATTTCACAAAATGCTTCCTTACATCAACACTTGCTTTTACCTGTATTCATTTGTAAATGCCTGTGCTGACCCCATAGTATAAACTCAACATACGGAACAAAGGAAGTCATGTACCTTGTTCAAAATTCACTTCTGCTGCTATCTTTGCCTCTCATTCCTACTTCTACTTCCATGCCCTCTTGAAGTGATGACAGCAATCAAGAATAAAAACTAACAGGGGCTAGCCCCATGGCCGAGTGGTTAAGTTCACACGCTCCGCTGCAGGCGGCCCACTGTTTCGTTGGTTCGAATCCTGGGTGCGGACATGGCACTGCTCATCGAACCACGCTGAGGCGGCGTCCCACATGCCACAACTAGAAGGACCCACAATGAAGAATATACAACTATGTACCAGGGGGCTTTGGGGAGAAAAAGGAAAAAATAAAAATAAAATCTTTAAAAAAAAAAAAGAATAAAAACTAACAAGTTAATATTAATTAAGCACTTTCAAAAACACTGTCTTATTCATTAATGACAAAACTCCTTGTTTATTATTCCCAGTTTACAAATAGAGAAACAGAGGCCACCCGGTGGCACAGCGGTTAAGTGCGCACGTTCCGCTTCAGCAGCCCAGGGCTCGCTGGTTCAGATCCCAGGTGCGGATATGGCACCACTTGGCAAGCCATGCTGAGGTAGGCGTCTCACATATAAAGTGGAGGAAGATGGGCACAGATGTGAGCTCAGGGCCAGTCTTCCTCAGCAAAAGGAAGAGGATTGGCAGCAGATGTTAGCTCAGGGCTAATCTTCCTCAAAATAAATAAATAAATAAATAAATAAATAAATAAATAAATAAATAAAATAAGGCTTGAAAAGTCACGTCGGTTGCCCAAAGTCTAAACCCAGATATTTTGAACTCATGCTCTCTCTAATGTACCACACTGCCTCCCAAGGGACTAAGGCATTACTGATTCCCAGAATTGCACTGATTCTTACCCATTTAATTCTTTCAACATAGGAAAGCACTGTGTCCATCTCTCATATTTATTAAAGACCTAGACACCTGCCTTACATTTTCCTCAGCAGTTTCAACACTCACCTGTAAAATCCATCCAACATTTCTGCCTTAAAGTTTCATAATCTCATCAAATGCAAAGACCTCCATCTCCACTCCAACAACTCAGTCCCGGACCCTGCCATCTCCTGAAACCATTCCTCCTCTAAATCTGCAACTCTCAACATCTTACTCTGGCTACAAACTCATCTCCTTCCAGCTTTTCAACTACCAAACCTACTCTCTTACCTCAAGACATCCTCATCTCAGAGTAAGACATCCAATTCCTTAACCACCTTATTCATCAATTCAACAAAAATTCACGAAGTGCCTACTGTGTGTTAGGCAGTATGGTCAGAATTAGGAACACGACAGTGAACAGACACAATCTCCAACGCAAAGCTTTCAGTATGGAGTAAAAAAACCACAAAATTTCCCAAACAATTATACTTACAATAAAGACATGTTGGCAGGAGGGTGTTACCTCCAATAGGGAGTCAGAAAAAGCTTTCCCAAGGAAGTGACATTACACCCAAGAACAAAGAAAGAGTATGAATTGGAGAGACAAATTGGGAAAGAAAGAGTGCTCCGAGCAGAGGAAACATATTTCCAAGTTCCGTGGCAGGAAGGAACAAAGAGGTGAGAATCGTGCAAAATGAGGATGAAGAAAGGGCCGAGTGGACCCTGTTAAAGACTGACATTTTATCCTAAAAGTAAGGTAAGCCCTTGAAGGGTTGTAAGCAGGGGCAAGACATGATCAGATTTGAATTATTAAAAGATCACCCTGGTTGCAGTGAGAAGAATAGTTTGGAGGGAGCACAAGTGGATTGAGGGAGAATTTGTTAGAAAATTATCGCAAAAGAGATGACAGTAAGCTGGACTAGGATGATAGCAGTGAAGACTGAGAAAAATGGATAGATTTCACTTTGTCCCTTCTTGCCTAAATGACTGTGAACCCAATGACTGATCACTTAATTTATTTTCCTGTAAAAATCTAGTTCCCTTATCCTTCTATTTCATCTGCCCAACTTGCATGGATCCCACATTCAATTTCTCTGCTACTAAATGGCGCTATTGAGCAAGACAAGATCACATAAGCTTGCAGAACAATATGACACAAATACATGGCATTCAGTCTCATTCCTTTCAATGAAACACTGCTGTCTTTTGCTTGACTTTGATACCTCAACCAATCTTCTCAGCTACTATCCCATACCTTCACCATTCTCCTTGAGCCTCCTACCCAATCCGGATCACCTCCCTTACTCCTGGCAGATGACCTTGCCTCCAGCCACAGAAACAATTACAAAACAAAGCAAGAGGAGTTCCTTCAGGTTTCCTCCCCTGCCGCTACCTGCTGGCTGCTAGTCTCCTCTTCCCTGAAAAAGTCCTCCAAATAGACTACATTCACTGATGCTACTTTCTCACCTTAGGTTGTTCAGTCCTCAACCTACCAAAATGGGCTTCTATGGAAGGAGAATGGCACTGGCTTATAGATAAGATCGTTACAATCCTCCTTACTGCCTATCTAAAGTGATCTCTTTGTAGCATTTGATACTTACTGACCACTCTTCCTGCCTTTCTGGCTCTGTGTCTTGGTTACCTTTGTGGACTCCTCTTCCTGTGCCAGCACCAAAGGTTAGTGTGCCCACAGTTCTAACCTCAGGCCTTCCATCTTCTCATTTTACATCATCTCCGTGACAAACTTCTTTCATGCCCCTGAACACCAAATGCTGACGACTCCAAATGTATTCGCAGCCCCAAACTCTTTCCACCCACCTGGGAATCCTACAGGCATTTCAAAATCAGCACATACAAACATGGGCTCCTTCTCTCATCTCTGTCCCCGACCCTTTCAAACTACTCCACTTCCAGTACTGCCCATTCTAGCAAATGGTACCATCACCCCCCACCAATCACCCAAGCCACAAGCCTAGGAACCACCCTGGATTTCTCTCTTGCCTTATCTTCACTCAGAAACAGTCCTTTACTAAGTTTTACTAATTTCACCTTAAAAATTTCTCAAATCCATCAACACTTTCCACAAGCTACACCTTTTTTATTCTCTCTCAGGTTTTCATATCCTAGACCCCAGGAAATACTTTCCTAATTTCTCCCTCTTCCTCTCTACAGCAGTTGTTCACAGTGGTCGCTTGTGGAGGCTCATCAGTCTAAAATGAAAACATGATAGTATTCTATCCCACTGCTCTCAATTCTTCAACGGATCCTCAATGACTAAAGCTTAAGATCCAAATTCCTATACATGACACAAGAGGCCCTGCACAATTGGCTCTACCTAACTCTCCAGCCTTATTTACCTCTCATCATTCCCCTTCTGGTACTGTAGTTTCCCAAGTACACTACGTGTTTCAAATTTCAGTTCCTCTGTACATACTGTCCCCTCTGCCTGGAGAGACTCCTAGTCTAGCAGGTGAATTCCACCTCTTCTCTAAGACTAACTTGAGTACTACCTCATTTGCAAAACCTTCTCCGGCTTCTCAAGTTAAACTGCCTACTTCCTCCATGATGCTACACCTTGTACTCTACCTCGATCACATTATTTATCACATTGCACTGTATTTGTGCTTATTTACATGTTTGTCTCCCCATTAAATCATGAACCATTTGGGGGCAGGAATCTTGTCTTGTTCATCCTGTATGCCTGGCATCCAAGCACCTTGTAGGCACTTAATTTTTGTTCAGCTGAACTGAATTGTATTTGTACAGTTCACCACTAGAAACGCACACAAAATGGTATTGTTGATAATCAGATAATCAGTGTTGTAAACAGGCAAGTCTAAAACAGTGGCGCATCTCAAGGACATCTGCTTAAGATTGCTATATGATCATATTTGCAACAGATTTCTCTTCCTAAACATCGTTTAACTCAGATTAACATTAAAATCAGCCTGCATGCTCTGAGTGCCCAACTACTTAGTAACAGAGAAAAATGACCCAAAACTAAATATCGACTGTAGATAACAGAGCTATGTTAAAATGCCTGAGAAACTACTGACCCTACATTCTCTCGTCTACAACACCCCCCAAAGCCTCCACATTCTCACACTATACCCACTCTCCTGGTCCCACTGATGCATTACAGCTGTGTCTGAGTACTCTCCAACTCCTCCCAAATCTCACTGGAAAACCACAACATTCAAGACTGTCAAGAATTTTCAAAGGTCAAAGACTCCTCCACGTCTATGATGTTAGTCTCCAGAAATCCAGACAGGGAGAAAGAGGAGGAACAGAAAACCTTAGAAATTTCACACAATTCTTGATTAGGTGGGAGGGAGAGATTAAAGACTGTCTTGGTAGATTGTTTTCAGTTAATATGAGTCCTTCCAAGTGAAAGAAACAAAATAAAACCTTCTTAGAAAAAACAGAATATGACCAAATTCCATACTAAAGAGACCTATGTATCACTAAATGTTACAATTCAGAGATAATAAGATGGGTCTAAAAGGAAGAAATGAAGCAAAAAGAAGTAATATGTGTTAAAGCTTAAGACATTATTTCATTTAAACTTCCAAACAACTCTAAGAGGTTTGTTTATATCGTCAACCCCATATTATAAATGAAGACACTAAAGCTCACAAAGGTTAGGTAATCTACCCAAGGTTACACAGGTCAAAAATGGTAGAACCAGGATTTCTATGAACCAGCCTGACTCCTGAGACCAGACACTTGCACTCTGCCACACTCAGTCTAGGGAGAAAACACAGGCAGTCCACCCTCACTGCTTCCACTCCTTTCAACTCCACATTGAGAAAGAGAATTGGCTCCGGATTCAGACAGATCTAAGTGCAACTCCCCAGTCTATGACTAAAGGCTGTACAATCGTGGGTAAGTAATACAACCTTTGCCTCGGTTTCTTCATGTATAAAATGGAGAAAATATCTGCATTTCAGAACTTTTGTTAGGATTAAATAACTTATGAAAGGCTTTAGGGCAGTGCCCAGCACACACTTAAGTCCTCAAAAAATATCTGTTGCCTTCTTCATGCCAAACTCCCTCCCACACACTCTGCCTCACTCCACTGGTGCCCAACACAGCCCCTGTAACTTTCCTTCAAAAGCTCCTTCTACTCCTCCCAGTCAAATTCTCCAGTCCTACAACCATTTCCAGGCACAGTCTTAAGATATACACACAGTACCCAGTCTATCATTCCCATTCCAGTGTCTTTCAACTCCCTGAGCCTTCCAGAAAATGTTGTAAAGGGGTCCCTTAGTTCTACCTTTTACCAGATGGTCCGTCAAAAATAACAGCAAAAGAAAAATGTCCTCTCCTAAATGTAAAGGCATAGCTAAATAGCTCATTTCCTTCCCAAATCTCTAGGAACAGCAATTTCACACATATTTACTGGAATCCTAATGTCTTAATCTACCAGTCCTACCTCCCTGCCTTTACCCCTTACTACTCTACTCATTCCAGATTCAAAGATTTTATACTATTCTCTTAACCTCAGGCATGCTGTCTATTTTTTTGATTATTGAAACGAAATGTTTACATCTCCTCCTACCTACCCTACATAATTCTGGGTTGTTTTCTACCTCCATTACAGTACATGCTCAGGGAATATCTACTTTCTCCCCCTAAATCAAACTTAAGAGGAAAAAAAATTCAACCCGATCATATAATTCACCACTCCCAGAACAATTTATTAGTTTACGATATGCTATTGTGATACACAACAGTAAGGACTCAAGAATTAGCCCCATGGCTTCATCACTACCACTGGTATGTATCATGTGTCAGAAAAAGATTTAACGATTTTTTCAGGAGTTTCTAGTTTTTTATCAGGCCTACAAACAGCAAACCAAATCCCCAAGAGACAAATCCCATTAACAGCCACATGCTAATATAAAGATCAAGGAGCACCGCACTGAGGACTCCCTGTGAATTGGCACTTGTCTTTTCAGTGCTACTGACAAAAGACTCCTTGGATTATAGTTATTTGGGAATTTTAATAATTTGGAAGGCATGTACAATACAAGTGACCTTCAGAAAAATAAGGGTGGAGAGAGGCATAGAGAAAGTCTGTTATTACAATATTGGCACAACAACAGTAACTTGACTAGAAACAGAAATCATCTTCATGTTTATTTTTTTAGATCCAGACCAGTTTATCTGCCACTCACAATGAATTTTTTCTTTTTCCTTTCAGCTAGGGCCAAGGACAGTCCAAGGACTGGGTTCTCAATAAATTCAACTTTTAAAAGAATAGTCTGGGGGCTGGCTCCGTGGCCGAGTGGTTAAGTTCCCGCGCTCCGCTGCGGCGGCCCAGGGTTCAGATCCTGGGCGCAGACACGGCACCGCTCGTCAGGCCACATTGAGGCGGTGTCCCACATCCCACAACTAGAAGGACCTGCAACTAAGATATACAACTACGTACGGGGGGGTTGGGGAGATAAAGCAGGAAAAAAAAAAAAAGAATAGTCTGTAAAAACAAAAGTTCTACCTGAGCCCTGTGATTCAGATTACTGAACTTTTGATGTGAGAAAAATAAATACTACAAATCAACAGAGGCTAGTCTAATAGCAAAATACACTATTACTCTAGAATCAACCTTCAAACATTCAGTAGCCAAGAATCTTCTCTCTACTTCTTGATTCCTAACTATTGGTCATTTCACTGTCAATTATAGAACTTTCATTCAAGGTGAGAAATAGCAGAAGGAAAAAAATTCTAATTACTGTCCTATCTACAAATAGTTATCCATAGGAATTAACCCACTTTATAAATTTCTTCTGGTAAATTAACTTCCTTCAGCAAATAACTAATAATTTTTTAAAAGCCTCAAACAAGAAAAAGAAATTTGCCTTTCTAAAAGTATATAATTCATTTCAAACAAAGAGACTTTTTGTTACTATTATTATTTTTTAAATTCTCTATCTTCAAGTTCCATCTTTCCTGGTCATATCTAAACCTCATTTGAACTCCTATAGGCCCAGCCTGTGGAACATTCCCTGGCACTTGCTGTTATCATATACTGCCTTGTAATATTAGTTGGCCTTCCTGATACTCACATCTTATCTCTCCAATCTGACTATCAGTCATTCATTCAAAATTTACCAAGCTGGGTCCACCACATACCCGGCACTGCCCTAGGGCCTGGGGATATAAGTGAACAAGAGAAGCCACAGTCATACCTTCAAGGTACTCCAGTCTGGTGGGAGAAATCTAAACATGGTATTAGTGCCCAAAGGGGTAAGAAGAGGCATAAGGAGCAACCAGTTTACCTGTCTGTGTTAGGGAAGTTTCTCAAACTGAGTCTTTAAGATGTGTAAGAGCGCATCAGGTTGGAGAAGATACATTCTAGATAGAATTAAGATCCTTAAGGCAGGCACACTTCTTTCATACTTTTAAAAATTCTAAACAGGCCTAACAAATTGCTTGGCACATAGCTGATGCCTAACAAATATTTGTGGTTCTAAATTATTCATGCTAGTCCACGTGTGTGGATAATTGAAGCTAATCTATACCTCAAATAGGCTTGTGAACTATTTACTGGTTTCAAATGTCATCAGTGACCCCATAGATACAAATAATCAAAGTCTATATGAACAAATATATTTGTACAGCTTCTGTTCACTAAGAATAGCTTAGCTTCTCTTTTGCTGTAATTTTTTGTTTTTAAAGCATTTTCACAAATATAGCCTCATATAATAAAAATTTTAAAAATTAAATACTCCTGGGGCTGGCCCCGTGGCCGAGTGGTTAAGTTCGCACGCTCCGCTGCAGGCGGCCCAGTGTTTCGTTGGTTCGAATCCTGGGCACGGACATGGCACTGCTCATCAAACCACGCTGAGGCAGTGTCCCACATGCCACAACTAGAAGGACCCACAACGAAGAATATACAACTATGTACTGGGGGGCTGTGGGGAGAAAAAGGAAAAAAATAAAATCTTTAAAAAAAAAATTAAATACTCCTTTTAAGATTTTTTAATCTCCTCTTTTCTGATGGAAAACACATACACGCCGAGAAGCTTACAAAGCTTAAATGACACCCAGCGAGCAAGGAGCTTGGCCCTAGGTATTCTAAATCTGAATACAGGGTTCCTATCAGTTCTCCACGGATTTAAAGCAAACTCAAATCAGTCTAGTCATGCAAACTTCACAGGCTAAACAACTATTTAATATTTTGCTTTTAAAAATAATATCTATGTTCATCCACACTGTCTTCTAGCCACAACCATCCTCCCTACGCTCCACCAACCCTACCAATACACACATAATTCTTTTCCAGGTCAGAGTTAAGAAGCGAAAACTCCAACCCAGGGTATCCTGAACATTATTTGGGTCTCTTTCATTTGTATAGGTTGTGCCTTTTGTAGTAATAATTTTTTTAAAAAAGCAACCAAGTCTTTTATATTTATACACATAAAATTAGTCTTGAGCATATAATACAATCTGATAGTTCCAGTCTACCTGAGAATAGAGACTACATACTTCTATTATTCACATAATTAACACTTCACATTTGGGTCTTATGTGGAACAAGCCTGTGGAAAAGTTTAGAAAGTCAGTCATTTTCCTTGTTTGGGACTTTAGAATTATGGACTTCAGAAGTAGGACATCAGAGATCATTTCATTCCATACCCTCAAGCTACAGATGAGAACACAAGAACCAGGTAAGTGAGATTAAGTGACTCGCCCAAAGTCATAGAGCTAACTAGTGATAAAACTGTGTACTGTATAGAACATTAATCTGTTCACTCCCATTCCGGTATTCTTTACTTGACTTCACATATACTGATAACTTTCAATTCTCCATGTGATCCACTTTGTGGATTTGTCTATGAAAACTTCCTTTCCTCCTGCTACCCAGCTATGTCTCTCACTTCTACAGATGTGTACCAAAGAAAATGATGCATAATTAGGAAATGTAATCACTTAAGCAAACCATATTAAGGAAGGGAAATCGTCTATAAAGAAAAGCATGAAGGCACACATTGTTCTGCTGGAACACAACTACAGACATAAACTGGATTTGAAAAGATTCTTTTAGCATTATATTCCTAAGGGCTGAAGTTTTGTAGCCAGAGGGTAAGATATAATTATGTGTGACATGGGGATAGATTTTTCTTTCTTTTCTATTGATAGTTTGAAGCTATAATATACTTCTCATATGCTATTAAGAAATCACAGGGGCCAGCCCAGTGACGCAGCAGTTAAGTGCGCACGTTCCGCTTTGGCGGCCCGGGGTTTGCTGGTTTGGATCCCGGGTATGGACATGGCACTGCTTGGCACGCCATACTGTGGTAGGCGTCCCACATATAAAGTGGAGGAAGATGGGCACGGATGTTAGCTCAGGGCCAGTCTTTCTCAGCAAAAAGAGGAGGACTGGCAGCAGATGTTAGCTCAGGGCTAATCTTCCTAAAAAAAAAAGAAAGAAAGAAAGAAAGAAATCACACCTTGGGGTCGGCCCCATGGCTGAGTGATTAAGTTCGCGTGCTCCGCTTCAGCGGCCCAGGGTTTCGCCAGCTTGGATCCTGGGCACGGACATGGCACCGCTCGTCAAGGCATGCTGGGGCAGCGTCCCACATGCCACAACTAGAAGGAGCCACAACTAAAAAATATACAACTATGTACCCGGGGGCTTTGGGGAGAAAAAGGAAAAATAAAATCTTTAAAAAAAAAAATCACAGCAATAACTAAATTTTTAACAGGATAAAACATAAAATAAAAACAAGAGAGAAATAAAGCACCAACTTTAACATACTACTTCTCCTTGTCCAAGAATGTAAAATGCCTGGAAGCATCAAAGCAATCCTTTTCCTCACGTTCACACTTATTCACGTTTATTGTGGGAAAACTACATTTCTTCTTCCTCTTAGGAAGGGCTGTCATCAGCACAGTAGCACCCAGGTCACTGCAATTCTCTCCTAATGAAAACCTTAACCTCTTGACTCAGTCATTCAAGAAGCACTTAGTAAGGACCCACTCTGTGTAAGGCAGTCTGCTAAGTGAAGGGGACGCCTCAACCAATAAGTCATCACCCCTGCTTTCCACGAGTTCATCTAATGGGCTAATTCCAGAGAAAAGCCCAAGACTTCCTTTATTCTACAAAGATTTACTAAGTGTCAGGCACCAGGGACAGAAAAAGATACAGAGGAACTTTTAAAAAGTAAGAGGTCTTTGCAAAATTTACTAAACAACTTGCTCTTTTGGATTATTAAAATTACATATTCTTCTCTAAGAATGCCAATCATCAGAATTGACTGTAAAGGCTTTTGATGATAACACCTAACCAAATATTTTGGTCAAAGGCATTGTTTCCTTAATCTTACTACTTTGGCAGGCAAGGCAGATACTATCCTGGACCAACACATTTTTTTTTCTTAAAGACTGGTGCCTAAGCTAACAGCTGTTGCCAATCTTTTTTTTCCTTCTTCTCCCCACAGCCCCCCAGTACATAGTAGTATATTCTAGTTGTAGGTCCTTCTAGTTGTGCTATGTGGGACGGCACCTCAGCATGGCTTGATGAGCGGTGCTAGGTCTGCGCCCAGGATCAAACCAGCAAAACCCTGGGCCACCAAGCAGAGCATACAAACAACCACTCAGCCAGGGGGCCGGCCCTTGGACCAATACATTTTTTGTTATTTATTATAAGATCCATATTACAGGAATATGGTTGATCTTACCAACAAACTGAGATGAGTTGTTTCCTATGCAGACAGATGCTTCAGGTAGGATGTACTATAAGCCTCTAAGGTCAAACATATGACAAATCCTGTTAAACTTTCTTGCCACCATAGAGTACATCAAAGTAGTGTAGGCAAGCCTTCATGATGACATAGCACCAGGCCAAGTTTTCAGGGTGACAGGTCTCTGCTTTTCCTTCTCCCTTCCACAAAAAGTACAAAAGGTATCAATTAGTACACAAGTCATCTGGTAAATATTCCACTGTCCTCTGAGTTTTTTCTCCTTGAAATAAATCCAGGAAACCAATCCTTATAAGAATGAGTATCCCATTAATATTTTTAATATTATTATTGGTAGTAGTGGTGATAGCAACTGCTAGCTTTGCAGTTCACAAAATACTTTCAAATATATTATCTCATTCCCTGAAAAAAAATGGAGAGGGGATAAAAGGAAACATCAAAGGCAACTATCTCAAAAATAAAAAACCAAACCCAGTTTAACTGGAATTGAAAAGCAAGCATTTTCAATTCTACCAAAAGGTCAAGAAGTGATTTCTATCAAAAAAGGATAGGATTGGGGCCAGCTGGTGGCGCATCGGTTAAGTTTGCATGTTCCGCTTCGGAGGCCTGGGGTTTGCTGGTTCAGCTCCCAGGTGGGGACCTACACACCGCTTGTCAGGCCATGCTGTGGCAGGCATCCCACATATAGGGTGGAGGAGGCTGGGCACCTCCCAGATGCCCAGGTTAGCTCAGGGCCAGTATTCCTCAGCAAAAAGGAGGAGGATTGGTGGCGGATGTTAGCTCAGGGCTAATCTTCCTCAAAAAAAAAAAGTATAGGATTGACTCTAGCAAAGCAAAAATCACAAATTTCCCCTTAAATTATGCCCTTAAATGCTAGGCCTAATTGATTCAATTTGTAAATGTTGAGAAAATAGTCTCAACAAGAATCTGATACTATTAAATCTTTGTTACTCCAATCCCTTTCCAATGCTTTGCCCACAGTTAAAGGCTTAATAAGGAATACTTATTGATGAGAAAGCTGCCCTAGAAAGACAAACTGACATGACAACACTCAGTATTTTTTAAGTACCTTTTAAAGATTTAACTATCATTTATTGTGCATCAGTCAAGTACCAAGCACTGGGTTAGATACATCCACATAAATCATCTCATTAACCTCTTGAGCCATGCCCAGATACTCCTGGTTCCCCAATACCAAATCAACTGGATCCCAATACTAAATAGTTCTAACACTGACAACCTTGATCCCACCTAATTAATCCCCAGAACTCAAGAGGAACTCAATTCCTACTGGAACTCAGCTCCTCACTCTCTCTCACAGTCTTGGCATTTTTTAAAGCTTTCTACTAGGTACTGCTCACAAAAAAATCCTTGTGGGGCTGGCCCCGTGGCTGAGTGGTTAAGTTCGCACGCTCTGCTGCAGGCGGCCCAGTGTTTCGTTGGTCCGAATCCTGGGCGCAGACATGGCACTGCTCATCAAACCACGCTGAGGCAGCGTCCCACATGCCACAACTAGAAGGACCCACAACGAAGAATATACAACTGTGTATTGGGGGGCTTTGGGGAGAAAAAAGGAAAAAAATAAAATCTAAAAAAAAAAAAAAAATCCTTGTGCCTGTTTTAAGTTCCTAACTCCAGAATAAACACCACTCATCTCACATACGGCACATGGCAATAACGGACATGATCTAAAAACAAGTACTCTCTTGGATCACACTAGCTAAAGAACAAACCCAAAATGCTAATAAAATTGAATTTTAGCTGGGCAGAGGACATTGGATTTTAATAGTCTTCCCAACCTTGAGACTATTTTCTAGTCCTCTGTACACAGAAAGCCTTCTCTATTTGAATTAACTGCAGAAGGCAAGTCTGACCCAGGAGTCCCCACTCTCAAACTCATCAGAGAAAACTGGGAGAAGAAGAAAAACATATTCCAACTGGCATGACCACATTACAATGTTAACAACACATTACTCACCATTGTGCTACATGAAAGAACTTGCAAGTGGGCAAGGAACGTTCAGGAAGCCAAGGAAACAAACAAAACTCTCCCAGTCCTCAAAACACAAACAAATCCAAATGCCAAAGCAGGTTTATACATAGGTATATGAGTGGGTGGAGAGGGAGCGTGAAGGGCGGGGGGAAGAGAGGAAAAGCATTACCGGGCAGGTGTGCTTGTCAGCATCAAGAGAATTTATTTCTCAGGTTTATCAAGAACGTTTTGTTTTGTTTTGTTTTGTTTGAGGAAGATTAGCCCTGAGCTAACATCCACCACCTATCCTCCTCTTATTTGCTGAGGAATACTGGCCCTGAGCTAACATCCATGCCCATCTTCCTCTTTTATATGTGGGACGCCTGCCACAGCATGGCTTGCCAAGCGGCACATAAGTTCGCACCCGGAATCCAAACCCGCAAATCCCAAGCCACTGAAGCAGAGGACATGAACTTAAACGCTATGCCACCTGGCCAGCCCCTCAAGAACCTTTTTTTTTTTTTTGAGGAAGATTAGCCCTGAGCTAACTACTGCCAGTCCTCCTCTTTTTGCTGAGGAAGACTGGCCCTGAGCTAACATCCGTGCCCATCTTCCTCTACTTTATATGTGGGACGCCTACCACAGCATGGCGTGCCAAGCGGTGCCAGGTCCGCACCTAGGATCCGAACCTGCGAACCCCAGGCTGCCGGGAAGCAGAACGTGCAAACTTAACTGCTGGCCACCACCGGCCCCTCAAGAACCTTTTTAACAAAGAAACTGGGGGTCCTACCTATTTTTATAACTTGACTTATTTACGTAATCACAGAGAATACGCAATATATGCAAGTGTCAGCATAATGTAATAACATTCCCTTTGGAATCCATCAGATCTACACCTAATGCTGGCTCTGTCACTCTCTTGCTGTGTAACCTAGGGTAAGTTATTTAATTTCTCTGTGCCTTAGCAGAGACCACATCTGATATTCACTGTGGTATCCTCAGCACCTTAAACAACGCCTAAATATTCTGGATGAATTAGTAAATATTTTACTAACAGTAATAAATATTTTGGAAGAATTAATCTGTAAACAGGTATAAGAACATCTATCTTATGAAACCGTTATAAGTATTAAATGAGGTGATATAAAGAAAACTTAGTATAACTCAGGGTAGGGTCTCACTATTAATAGCAAAGTTTTCTTCCTTTACTCCCCAGCCAGGCCAGAAGTCAGAAGAGTCGTGGCAAGGATTAGCATGGGATAAGAGTTGCAGAAGCCAAGCCCGGGAAGATGATTACTACCAGGGACCTAGTCAGAAAATCCAGGAATATGGGGCCGGCTCCGTGGCCGAGTGGTTGAGTTCGCGCACTCTGCTGCGGTGGCCCAGGGTTCGGATCCTGGGCGCTGACATGGCACTGCTCGTCAGGCCACGTTGAGGCGGCGTCCCACATCCCACAACTAGAAGGACCTGCAACTAAAAATATACAACTATGTACGGGGGGGTATGGGAAGATAAAGCAGAAAAAAGAAAAAAAGTCCAGGAATATTTAATCTTGGCAGATGAAATTAACTAACAGTGCCAGACCCTTAGAGTAGGTACACAATAAATGTTAGCTGATCCAGAAAATGCTATTTTGAGTCTTCAGGTATCTGTTACCAGATACATAAAAGCCTGGCAGAAAAGAAAAGAGGTCAGCATGAGTTGCATCTTAAATATATCTGACTATATACTTAAAAACCAAATATAAAGGATTTTTTAGAAAACTATTCGATTCTCTAAAAACTTTCCATTAGCAAAAATACTCTATTGATTCACAATATTTACGGCCTTTTTACGTAATAAACTCTGTGTAAGTAAATAGCGTAAATAAGCTTGAAAGATGTGGGTCCAAAACTCCCCTCCTCCCTTCACTCCAGAAAGGCTAACAGGGCTTTTGAGGCAACTTCACCTACAGCTAGGAGCCAAAGCAATCTGTCTACAGGCACAGGGAAGGACTATTTCATCTTCAAAAGCCGGGGTGGAAGAGCACATTCCATTAAATCCAGAATCCGAAGAAATCTTTTTCCTTGACTATGAAGAATTGAATCTCAGAAGAAATGCTCTAAGAAACCCGGGTCACTGTTGCATGATGAGCCGGACAGACAGAAGAAGACACATTTAGTGTCTAAATATAAGGAAAACCTATGCAGAACTGAAAACAGCTTGTGGTTAAACCTCATCATAATGTGGTCTTCAACTTCCCATTTCACTTCCAGGCATCTGCTCTGTTTTTAACCACTTGACCCACCCCCTCTTAAGCAATATGATATAACAGAAAGAGCACTGAAAAACAGTCAATAGAATAGGCTCTACACCAAGTGCTTCTGCTTATGAGGCATGCAGTCTTGAAGCAGTCACTTAAACTCTCTGTATCCCCTATTAACTGAGAACGTTGGGCTAGACTCAGTGCTCTGCAGAGGTTTCCACCACGGCATCCCTTTGGACAGCAGATGTGTCCGAAACCAACCAAACCTAGCTCGCCTACTGCTACAACCCAGACTGAAATCACGTGCATTGTTCTTCTCTATCCCTTTCCCACAAAAGCAGTCACCAAATTCGATTCATTTTTCTTTCGCCATTATCATCAGCCCTGCAGACTCCTTTCCCAGGACTATTACACAGCCCTCTAACTGGTCTCTCCTCCTCCATTTTACACCACATGGCTGAATCAATTTTCCTAAAATACTAATTTACACATGCAGTTTCCTGCTCGGGGATTTTTCACTATAAAGATAAACCAGACTCCTCTCCCTGAGATTTAAGGCCCTCTCCAGTTTATCTAACTCTCCAACTTTATTAGTCTCATTGCTCTCCTAGGTGAAACACCATGTGACGCACTGTCTACTTGTCCTGCCCCCAAAACAAGGTGGGCTCAGCTCGCTGTTCTCCTGCCTTGAATGTTTCCCCTCTATACTTACTTGGTCTTCTCTCATCTCTATGGCCTAGATTATCTTAAGGGTAAGACTTTTTCCCTGCCACTCCCTCTAAACTTTTATATAACTCTATACAACTGTACTCCTCACTTGACACTATTTGTCTTTTTTGCAGATATTCAGTCTTCATAGCTAATTATTAGTTGATGACTTTAACTCTTTCTATACCTGAGGCCTAACTTTTCAGAGGGCAGATGTCAAATAAAATGTTTGCTGTTGATGGTAACCACCACCTTGGATGTCATTTAAATCTTCTGGACCTTATTTTCCTCACCTAGAAAATGATGACAATGTGTAAATTTCCTTTCTGTTCTAAAATGCTATATGATGGTACACATACTACTACATAGCCTGTATTTGTTTCTCATATTTGTTTGTACATATGTACTTATGTATATCTAACTATGTCCTATTTAACCCAGAATGTAAATTCCCAAGGGGCCAATTCTCCCACTATTTGTTTAGTTTATTTACTGGGTGACACTTCCTTGGCATCTCCTTAGAGCATCTTGTCCAAATTCCAGTACACAGCAGGTGTTCAGTAGAAAGGAATTTATAGTGTCAACCAGGCAGCAAACATCAAGGAAATTTGTGTAGATGATTTTTTTCATCTTAATTTCCATAATGAACTAGTATATTACAAAAAATTACAAGATGATGTGAGAGGGAAGGAATTTAATGTTGTTAAAATGAGAGGTCACCTTGTGCCAAATAGCTAGGAATTTATTTTAGGCAACCAAAGAAGCTAGGATACAGCAAATCTTAAGTCTACCTCTCAAATTCTATTTTCAGAATTCTGAGAAGGAGTATGGGAAGTCTCTATCCCTGGTCCGTAAACAGAGACCAAGTATTCTTCATAGCAGATAATCTTGTCCTTAGTACTGATGGAAATTTTCAGAAAATGAATAGTCTAACACTCAGCCAGGTGAGCTCCCAGTTCACAGAAGACAAAACAAATACTCATAAAGGAACTCATATGTGCAGGTAAATTTTTAAAGCAGATGAGAACTTGCGGTCTAAAATATTTTTGTTACAAGCATTACATTTTTCCACTGTCTTGCCTCAATTCTTCACATGGGACTATCTTTACGTAAATATCAAGACTTACTAACACTAAAGCCTCAGAGGAATTCTCTTCTTTTCCTTTGACGTCAGCTATTAATGATTCAAAAGACACTAGTAGACCATCTCATTTAAAATGACCCAGACTTTTCAAAGAACTATTTTAGAACACAAAACTGATACTTCCAAAGCTGAAGTCTAAATATGATGTTTCCCAAGTAGGTATGCAGCCTGGATACAACTTTGATATAGTTAAGGTACAAGGTTTATAAAGGATTCTAAGCCAGGTTTTGAAGGATGAGAACCTCTTTAAGTGTTTACACCTATCCCCTTTTCTCCATTCCTGTTCCTCAATCCTATTCTACGATATCTGCTAACTCACGCTATCTATTCTGTTTCTTTGCTCTTTCCTCTGACTTCTGCATTCCCCCCCCCCCCACCGCCCCCCGCCACCCTTATCCTAAAAACTGTTTGGAGAACCACAGGTAAGAGTCTGGTGCAGGAGCCAGGGCTCTTGCTCTCTTCCCTGTTAAGTCTCCAAATAAAATTAAGGGTCACAGGCAATCTTCTCTTCCATGGTTTTCCCCACCACCACATCTCCCTCTTAAGACTAGAGGGGAGACATGGGAGGGGCAGTAAAGGGGCGGTGGGGAAGGGGGGAGTCAAAGGAATTGGAAGCTCATTAAAGCCAACTTGATCAATTATATGTAGCTATTGACAGCAAAAGTTTTCATCTCAGGCTTATTTCCCAGAGCTTGCTCTAGCCTACAACCCTTACACATTCCCCACCTCTTCCCAAATATACTAAATGTGCGCTGAGAAATAAAAACATTTTATCAAAAATTTGAGCTAAAGATAACTACAAAAGAAAATCAGTTGCAAATTAAAGTTCAGAAATGCGTTTTAGAATTACAAATGGATTTTGGATTATCTACTTCAAAAAGGTCCACGATAATGTTCTTCAGAAACCCAATGGGAAATCAAGACCTGACATATTAGGTTTAACCATACAAAATTGCTGATACTTGACTGCTTTTACCTGCAAAATTGCAATTTCATACAGTTCAACTTAATATTTAATTTCTTCTTGGCAGGGGAGGGAAGAGTTTCTGTGAGGCCAAAATGATGTTATATTGAGACTACACATTCCAGAATTAAAAACTTCAAAATAAATAATCTAGTCTCATCAATAAAAAAAGGAAGCTATCATCAAAAGCACATGTACAGGGCCGGCCCAGTGGCACAGCAGTTAAGTTTGCACGCTCCACTCTGGCTACCCAGGGTTCGCAGGTTCTCATCCTGGGCGCAGACCTAGCACCGCTCATCAAGCCACGCTGTGGCAGCACGCCATGTAAAATAGAGGAAGACTGGCACAGATGTTAGCTCAGCGACAGTCTTCCTCAGGCAAAAAGAAGAAGATTGGCAACAGATGTTAGCTCAGGACCAATCTTCCTCACACACACACAAAATATATATATATGTACATATATATGTACAAATGTGTGTATTAAGCTTTTTTCTTTAGGGCCCAAAGAATTCCTGGTTCTCAGCAGTGTTTATTAAGTAAACAGATTGGCTGCTTTTTCTCAATGCCAATATCCCATCTCCAGTGAAGGTGTCAAGACCTTGATGACAAGAGCAGAATTTGATAGCTGGTGAAATGAGTCTGGCCACAGGAACACACTGCCTCAAACGCCATCAGGATCAATTCCCAGGAGTTTCCTCATTGGGATGATATCACCAATCAATTCCCATTTCATTTCTCAGGGAATGTTTGTTCTCATCTCCTGCAGGAAGTTACTCTTGACTGCTCTCACCATTATGCATTTTTATGTAATTTCCAGTGCTGAATGTTTCTTTATAAGCTTTATTTCTTATGGGGGCCACTATAATGCTCAAAATTAACAGTTCATCAACGCAAAGGATTGTCTTTATTTTTTTACTCGTTGATGAACCACTTAGTCACTAACAGTTACTAAATGCCTACTATGTGTAGGTTATTGTGGCAAAGCCCAAGAAGGATACAAAGATAAAAGAGACTACTTATCTGCCTTTCAAGGACCTTGCAGTGTAGTAGAAGGCACGTCAAAGGTACAAAGGAACTAAAATACAAGAATATACAACTACCACCAGACAAGTACCAAAAAGATGATGGGAGGATTCAGAAGTGGGAAAGATCATATCCTGCTGAAGAAAAAAAAAAAATCAGGAAAGTTTTCGTGGAAGATATGGTTTAAACGGGGACTTTGATGGGTAGGATTTTTTTTGTTTTTTTAAAGATTGGCACCTGAGCTAACAACTGTTGCCAATCTTGGCTTTTGGGTTTTTTTTTTTTCTGCTTTTTCTCCCCAAATACATAGTTGCATATTTTAGTTGTGGGTCCTTCTAGTTGTGGCATGTGGGACGCTGCCTCAGCATGGCCTGATGAGCTGTGCCATGTCCGCGCCCAGGATCTGAACCAGTGCAACCCTGGGCTGCGGGAGCAGAGCGCGAGAACTTAACCACTGGGCCATGGGGCCGGCCCCTCGGTAGCATTTTTTAACAGGGCAAGCAGGGAGGGCAACGGAGGAAACAGGCTTAAAGATTAAGCGATTAAATGAACTAGATCTACATAAAGACACATCTGAAAAACAATGTTGAGAGAAAAAGCTGCAAAAGGATACATACAGTATGATTCTATTTATGTAAGATTTCAAAACAAAACTGCATGTCGTTTGTGTATACATAATATGTAAAAAAAATATATATATAAAACATGAAATGGAATGATATATACCAAACAGGCCAGTAGTCAATTCCCAAGAAAGAGGAAGGGGGAAAGGATGCAGAGTAAGACTTTAGCTATAGCTAACATTTTAGATCTTAAAGAGAGCGAGAGATCTAAAATAAATATGACAAAAATGTCAATATCCATTAAATTTGGGTTGTGGGCTCAAGACTGTGTTAGGGTTTCTTCCTTGAACTTTTCTCAATATTTAAAGTACCTCATTATTCAAAATTATAAAATTAAGAAAGAGCCAAGTGACTGGAAGAACAGTGGAGTCAGTAAAACAACGGTCGTCAGGAGCAGGATGGTTCACCTAAACTTTAAGGGAACACTTGATTAGCTCAGTTTTAGACTCAAGAAGATCCTTCATATTCTTCACATAACGTGCACAAAATGGACTTAGAACAGAGTGGCGGGGGGCGGACAAATACGGACAAGAAGGAAGTTTTTATCACCATCCTAAATCAGATATCTGAGGGGAGTGAGAACCACCTTCCCACATAACATAAATGCCAGGGTAACCAAGTCATCTCTCCAAAAAGAAAGCCAAGGAAACTTCCAGTTACACAGGAACTCAGATAAAGACTCACTGTGAGTGGCTAGTCTGTGCCTCTTCTCTCCCCCTTCTTCCCAAACACTCACAAACAAAAACAAAATGTACCCTTGCCCACTTGAGAAAGAATTAAGAATTGGCAGCTCTGCTAAAGTGGACAGTTTCCAAACTAAGGCCCTTTTCTGGAGATGTTCACAAACCCAGTTACAAGAGTAAAGAAATCACAACTCAGTTCTGAGGAAGACTTATCAATGGAAGGTGTCCATCCTTCCACATCCCCTTGTGTCCCAGCTCTCCCCAGGGGAATCTAAGGACCTCTAACATGTCATCTATCCTCTTTTTCTGCTCTTCTCCAGCAAAAATTAGTAAAACAAAAAATCCAAACTCTCACTTAGCAATTTAAACCCAAACAATTTCCCTTCACAAAAATCTAGTGAAATTAAAAACACTCCCAAGAAAGATTTAGAATCCAAGTATAATGACAAATCTTGTTTTTTTAGGTAAATACATTTTTGTTGGTGCCCAATTTATCATAGCCTCTTTTACCAAAGTTTCATTGGCACAACTTCAATCTAAGTTTAAAAGAAAACAACTTGATGGAAACTTAGCAGGAGAGATAAATACATCTGCACACTACATAAAACAAGTACCTTGACATTCTTTTACATCTGAATCATTACAGCTGACTAATCCTAACAGCGTATTTACTCCACTCCAGGGCACCCAACTGCCCCAGGTCAAAAGTCCCTTTTCCTCAAGGTTCTCTCAGGACAGATCTTCCTCAGACAGACCTGGGAAAAAGGAATGGAAGGACAGAAGTTCCTCTGTCTTCCAGCATGATGGAACGTGGCAGAATGTAACAAATACTGGAACGGGACTTGTGAGGGAATTAGAGCGGCGAGCTAACATTTATTAATCACCTACCACATTACAGCCACTGAAGACTGAATTCCAAACCAAGCTATCACTAAACTACTTCTGTGATCCTGAGTAAATCTCAGGTATTCCATGTGAAAATGAATGTGAGAAACTAAGCATAATAACAGCCCCTCTAGCTCTCTGCTTCCATGATTCTACAAAGATGGTCACTCAACAACAAATGTGTTACTGGTCGAGTATAATAAAGTTATTTAAAAAGTTTTTTGCTTTGTTCCTCTCTAATCCACCCTATACACCACTGACAAAATAATCTTTCTAGAACATGAAACTTACTTTATCACCGATGCTTAAACAGCTCCTTATTTACTGCAGCACAAGATAAAGCTGTCCAGGATCGGCCTTACCTACTTTTCCAGACTCATCCCTGCCCTCCAACGCTGTCCTCCAGCAATATTGGTTACTTAAAAGTTACCTGAAGAAGCCTGGCTGTTGCATTCCTTTAGGCTTTTGCTCATGCTGTTTTCTCAGCCCGGACTGTTCTTCTCCCTGTCATCGGCAGGGTACATCCTTAATTCACCTTTCAAGACTCGACTCAGCTGTCATCTCCTCTGGGCAGCACTTCCCAACCCCTGTATGTCCAAGGCAGACTTGATCTTTAGGCCCCTTACATATTTCTATTGCAGCATCTATCACACTTCATTCTATCTACATACTTACACATCTGTCTCCTTCCACTAGACTCATAAACTCCTTGTAGGTAAGACTTTGTCTGACTCATCTGTTTCCTCAGTGCCTAAGACAGTGCTTACAAGATAAGAGGCGTTCAATGAATATTTGATGGAGTAGGGAGCAGAGGAACAGAAAACAGGAAAGAAGGAAGAACTCAAGTAAGATGGCCTGAAGAGTAGAGAATAGTTAGTATTTATCAATACCACTATCTTTGGCCTTCTGCTCTTTCCGTAAACTCTAGTCTTCAGAGAGCTTATTCATTCTCTTGGCTACAGCTACCACATCTATGCTGATGAACTGCAAAACCGCACTTCCAGACATATTAACCCCTACCTCGATGCCAGCTTTAGGCTCATCTCTAACAACTGGAACAGCTTTCACTTGGTCATTCCATTGCCACTTTAAATCCCATACATCTCAAATTGAACTCATCATGTGCCCCTAAAAAATGAGGAAAACTTCTAACTTCTTCATCTCAGTCAATGTCTCAGAAACCCAGGCTTAAGATGTCATAGTCATACTTGATCACTCTCCTTCATCTTCCACATCCAGTCCTCGCTGATTTCAATTCCTCCTTTACAATCTGTTTCTTACTCTTTCCTCTCCTTATCTCACCCTCCACAACCTTAGCTCAGGGCCCATCACCTCACACGCCCCAGGTGCCAATCTCCCTTCCCTCCAAGCCAATCTGTTTCCCACTATCATCATATTATTATCCTAATCAAAAATTCTCAGTGGTTCCCTCCTTTCTATGATTTACAATCTAAACTTATAACTGGCTTTTGAGACCCCGCCTAACCTTCAAGTCACCACTACTCACGGCTACTCGGTCAGTTCACCACTGCCCCAGAACATACCAGGGACAGTCCTATTTCCAGGCTTTTGCTTGATCCCTCTCAGCTCCAAAGTGAAACGATTTTTTTATTTGCTTCATCCTCATCCCTTGTACCTAATACAATTTGATATCTTTTTCAAGATCTGGAATAAGTTACAATTCCTCTGTGACATCATTCATAACTACCTGACTACTCTTCTCTCAAAATATCTATGGTATGAGGTCTGTACTATGCAACTGCTAATAGACTTTCACATTTCCAAATTTTACTCATCTGGCATAATAGAGTCTCAATAGGTATTCACTCCTTCCTATTCTCCTTACTCCTAACTGGACAGTAAATTCTTCAAGGGCACAAAATTGTCATTTTTCCTAATCCTCCATAGCTCCTAGCATAGAACTGAACTCATAGCAGGTCACTAAAAATAACAGTTTAGTAATTTCTCCTATCCAAAACTATTCCTTAGAGGAAATAAAGAGATAAGACACAATCCTAAAAAACACAGTTGAAAATAATCCTGAACTAAACTGTATAAATTAGGATCACTGACTTTTCTACCCCTGCCTCCCAGCTCAGAAATACTACAATCTCCTGACTTAAGAAGTAAATAATAATCCTGTGCTCATGACATCACAAGCACATAGTTTGGTAATGATTATGAGAAGGTGGGGAGTAGGCAGGGATGGAGGAAAGCAAGTCAACTGAAAGAGCAAGGCTGGAAGAACAGCTGTGTGATTTCTGTTTGTTTACTTCTTAAATGTGGACACTTCTCCTCATTCCTCTTTTTTTTTTCCCATTGGCCATATTTTCAAACAAGTTTTACTTTAGGAGGAAAAATCTGACAGCTTTTCAGTGGTGCTGATATCTGGAAGAGCCTCTACAAATCTCAAGACCTTTGAAAAGCCAGCTTAATCTTCAACGATACAACACACACAGGAGGATTCCTCCAGATACCGTGAGTGAAGGCTCATTCAGGCTGCAACATAGGCATCATGTACTAACCACTCTTCAACATAAGGCAGACAGCCTGAGAGGCCACACTGGACCCACACAGATAATGAAAAGAAACTGGTCTTCATTAACATACTCAGTATAGTCCAGCCTTAATTACCCACTAAATGGATTATTCATTTTATGGATTTCTGTGGCAAAATCTTTAATTCAAGATTGACTGCTCTTTGCCATCAGTATACTCTCCTCACCATCAGGTAATACAGACTTAGATACGCAAATTCATTTCAACATCAGAATGATCCCGAAAACACTAAAATAAATCTGGTCTAAAAATAATGCACTTTCAAACCAAGAAATTTCTCTATTAATGCTGAATTACCTAAACTAGTGCTCCCTATTACAGCAGAGATAACTGAAAATTAAATGCACTTAAAACATGACACTGTCCTTACCATAAGTTCTTGAAGAGAATCCAGTCACAGTCTTGACACTTCCCCACAGGTTGGTACAATGTGAGACAGGCACAAGCAGAGCTCAGCATAGTAAGGTGTGTGAATACAAAAACTACAAGGAATCTTATGTCTCCTGGCTGTCTCCTTTAGGCCAGGACGGTCCAGAAGAGTCACAATGTACCGGTGCCTGCCTGACTCCTTGTCCCTAAGTTCCTGGACCAGAGGGCTCAATACTTCTCATTAAATCCATCCTTTGTTCAAGGACCTACAATGACTCTATTGACCCTTCCATCAACACCCAACAGTCTGGCCTCTGAGTCCCCTCCACCCTCTTGCCTGCTCTACCCATGACTTGACCAACCCACATTCTCTCCAGTCACTCGCATTTATTCCCCCTACAAACACAGCTTAGTCATTCATACCATCATTGCACACTGTACATTCTATACTTTCTGCCCAGAAATCTTTTCTTTTCTTTTACTCCTAACACAGAACAACTACTCATTTACTTGAATGCTCGCACATATTTTATAGAAAAGGATGGATAAGTAAACTGTCCAAGGCCACATAGTAAAAAGTAGAACCAAGATTTGAACCAAAGTCCATCCAACTCCATAGTCCATGCCTCTTTATGATTCTAATTCACAGCCCTGCTTTCAAATTTTACTGACTCAAAAATCTTCCCTAATTTACCTCATTCCTACTTTGTCACTTCAAGTTTTCTAGTCTTTACATACTCCATTTGCAGCAAGTTAAACTTGGTCTTCTTCATATGTTGTTTCCTAAATGTTAAAGCTTCAAATAGTCTGCCTTCCCATCTATATACCAACCTCCTCAGCCCCATGCCTGTCCCAAGGGCAAAGACACCCGTCTTTACATCTTTTCTACCTCCCAAAAGCCTGTCACTGGAGCTTGGAGACTGCTTTATTCACAGGAGTGTGCACTCAGTATTCAGCAAGGATTTCTTGCTTAAAAAAAATCAACTCCCTTCTTCCACCATATTAAAAAAATCAACTGAATTCAGGCATTCATGATAAAACTGCCCTGCATTTACATTCCAGTCACACAGATTTTAATTATCTGAATTTATCAGGGGCTGTTGAGAAGATTCCACAGTCTTCAACTCCACAGCTCTGAAGTTCCCATAAGAAAGATGCTGCTGAAGTCACACTTCAAAGCATTGTTTCAAGATTTTTCCGTCGATGGGATGAATGTTTGGGGCAAGAAGAGAGGTGCTCCCTTACTATGTCTTCTGCCAGCATCCTTAGCATGCTTGAGACACTCAGGAGCTCTAAAACTTTAACAAGCATCACTCAGTGCCCGCGTAACAATCTGAAAACTTATTTTTAATACTGAGTTATTCCATCATAAGTCACTTGGTTACGTATCTTGAATCTCAAAATTCCAAACAAAGCCTTCTGAGAACTGGGAACAGTGGTGGGTTCTTGGGCTGCCCTCCATTTGTCCCTAGGTTTAGTCAGTTCCTTCAATCACCACCCCTGGAACAACATATGTAGTTCAGCTGGGGAAAGTTGAATACAGATATAAATAGAATTTACCAGATATCATCACTAATATCATCACAAATTAAAACAATTACTGATAGTCAACAGACTCTGGGAGGGTGTGTGTGATTTTTAAAAATTAGATTTTACCCTCCAAATTAAATTTTTTTTCAATAGGAGTCCCAAAAGAAAGAGACTAAGGAAATAAGGCTTCAGGAAAATTTCCAAGTTGTGGGTGACATATCTCCACCAAAGTCCAGTTAACAACTAGCACTCATTACTGGTCAGCCTGCCTTATACAAGTCAGGAGACAGCCCTTTCTTTGGCAAAGGTTTATTTATTTATTTTTTTTTTTTCACAAGGAAGCCTGGCATTAAATGAAAGGGATAAGTCAAATGAGGCAACAACAACAAAAAAAATTGGTAATAGTTTGGGAACTATCTTCCTTCCATCTTTCCTTTCTGCTTGAATGCGCAATGTCCAAAGTGGATATCTGTTCAACTCTAAATTATTCATGTTAATGGATAATTATCGGCAGAAAGGTGCTGATAATCCAAAATGGAAAAAATAGAAAAATAATCTATTTCAGTTTTGGAATATCTTTTCAGCATATTTACCCTCTCAATTATTCCTAGCATGAGCTAATATTTGTATTCATTTGCAATCTCTAAGTACATAGTAACTGGCCACTTGGGGAGGCGCTCGGAGGCAGGCCGGGCAGCTCGTGGAAATTAGAACAGACTGGTATTCAGCTTCCAGATGAGCAACATCAATTTCATTTATTTTACATTTCTGTTCAGCCTTCAAAATATCAGTAGACTAGCACAGCAGGTTGGCTACTAAACTTTAAAAGAACTGCTTGGAAAAACAATGAGGACAAAGAGTATAACTGTTTGCCTATAATGTATTCATTTGTAAATTATGCACAGCAAATGTTTAATTACAAGTCTGATTCTCCCTAGCCACTCGGCATAAGTCCCTGCAGTCTTCTCCATCCCATCAAGAATGCAACCTCATTTACTAGGAAGGAAATTTTCTGACTGCTTTTAAAGTTATATAGTATAGAAAATGTTTTCAGATTTAGTATTAGCTGCCCTCTTGGACTAACCTCACCACTACCTCTTCTCTCTACTTTGTCCTTTCCCACTTCAGAAATAGCTTCTGAAAGACACAGGGATCCAGCCTTCTCAAAGATCTAAACAAACAGTAAGAGAAGCCAAAGACAGAAAAATTACCAGCTTCTGATTTTCTAGAAAGCATTTTATATACTTATAAAAGATAAGGAAACTACAAGTCAAAGTCCTGCTAATTCTTGCATTCGCATTCATGAAAAGAAAACTCCCTGAACAGTGTGAGGAGAATCTCTTATAGAAAATATCACCAGTCAGCTTCTTTCAACTTAATTTTTATATCTGTGTTGTGCCCGGAGGAGTGACCTAGACAGGGAGGTACGGGCGGGGAGAGACGGGGTAGGAGCGGGGGGCGGGGAGAGAGAGAGAGTGACTCTCAGAGCGCTGGTCCTTGTGAGCCGACAAGCTAAAAATACGCCGGCCCAGTAAACAAATCCCATTCCATCCCGACCGGAGCCACACCGTTAACCTAGTAATTATGAGAAGAGGAGTGAGATCACGCAGCCCCCGGCTTACTCATCATCGGCTTCTAAAGTTTCCATCGGCTCATGGCAACTTTTTTTTTTCTAAAGTTCATAAGCCTGCCCTAGAATCACACACTCACTCACACACTCACACACACACTTCTTTTTCGCTCCCTTCCTCCATTACTGGACGCACCTCAGTTTGGCTATCAATGGGGGAGCACGAACTTGTTTTCATTTTACTTTATACTGAGACTTTAAAATGAACTTTATCCTACTATGAGGGTAGCAACCTGCACTCCTATCCACCATCCCTCCCCGAAAGTCTAGCTCACAGGGAGGACCGTCCAAACTGCCCGGCACCGCTCAGGAAGGGAGGCCAGGAACCGGGGCGAGGGGCTGGGGCCGCGGGGCGCAGGTGAAGGGGAGGAGTAACCGGGGAAAGGTTGGGATGAAGCAAGCAACACGGCGAGAAGGGGGTGCCGAGAGGCGATGGCTCCCGGTGAAATACAATCAGAAAGGAGAAGGGGACAGTGGAGAGCAGAGGGTCAGAGTTTGGGAGTCTGAAAAGGCGACAGGAGCGGGAGCAGACGGGTGAAGGTGACAGGGCGGGGGGCTCCGTTACCCTCGCGGCTCCCGGGGCAAGGCCCTAGGCCGGGGCGGAGCTCGGGGCCCGGCCGCCTCTCCTCATTCCTCGGCTGTGACCCCGGGGTCCGGCCGGCCCCTCCCCCGACGACGATGGAGGCGGAGGCGGTGGCGGAGACTGCGACCGCGGCTGCTGCTCCGCACCGGATCAGGAGCTGGAGCCAGATGGGACTGATCGGGACTGGCCTGCCCCAGTGGCTTTTTGCCTGCTCCACACCCGGTCGCCACTCCGACTCCGGCTGCTGGTTCAGGATCAGTGGCTTTCGGCCGTCCGGCCGGAAACAAGTGCCAGTTTCCGGCCGGAGCGGGTTGGTGGTGACACCCAAGCCGCCCCCGGGCCTCCTGCCGCCCCGCCCCGCCCCGCCCGTAGCAGCCCCGCCCTCAGCGCCGCTCCCTTTGCCGCGGCCAGTTTGGCGCCTGCCCCGCGCGTGACCCCGTGTTTTCCTGGCCCGTGTTCCTAAAGTCTCCGGTTTGGAGAGTTCTTGAACCAGAGCCGGAGGGGTACACGGTGGACTCTTGAGACTTTGAGATAGAGTCAGTAGGCTACAACCCTTTGGGAAGAAGCAGAAAGAGGCAGGGCAATTCTAGAAAGGTGAGAGGGATGAAAATACTTAAGAATGAGAAGACTGAAATTCTAGTTACTGTAGGCAATTATTCCGGACTGACCGGAAGAGAATTAACAATCCTTCTTCCAGACGAGTGTCCACCCAGTTATGCACTCTCCTTCCTTAACTCAAGTGAACATACCCTTCTCTATAAACACTCAATATTTATTTGCGTAATGATGATACCCTATTGACATATCTGCTTTAGACTTAGCACAATCAAAAAAAGTTATGCAGTGCTTTTTTTTGGTAATACCTTTTAACAGCTTTACAGAATAATTCAACAAATATTTATGGAGTCTCTACTGTGTGAAAGGCACTGTGCTCATTGATATTGGGGACACAAAAATGAACAAGACAGAATTCCAGGCATCAAGGTTCTTATACTTTAGTAAAATACATACAACTATATTATATAAGGCAGAACTCACAAATGTGCTATGTGATTTGCAGTGAGCTATGGCTGTGAAAATATAAGCCTTGCCTGACACATAGTAAGTCTTCCATATTCGTTGAATGAATAAATTAATATTAGGAGAATGTGGCCTGTTTCAAGTAAGAAGAGCCAGTTAATAAATACTCTTTATGACCAACACAAAAGGGGGCCAGCCACTGTTGAACCAAGAAATCCTGAATTTTAATTCAGATTCCTAACGTGGTGGCACCTGGTCTGCATATTCAAAATGGTTTTGGCTCAATTGTGCTCATTAGGCCTATTTAAAAAACAAATATTACAGTCAACTTTCCTATCCCCTCACTACTCCCTGAACTCCTGCATTTCTAAACAGGAGGAGTGGAGCATAGATATTTTAGAATTATCCACCTCAAGACTAGAAAATTGATACCTGAAACAGGAAACTTCATAGACAGTTATATCTCTTGGGGATACCATAGGTTTAGAGGTGAAGATTTAGGACTGGGCCTAGGGCCATTGCAAGGCCAAGCAGGTCAGAGTGCCTTCATGAGGCATGCCCAGGACCAACAATACAGGTTGGCAGGCAGAGCCACTTGGCCTGGGCTTCAAGCATGTGGGGACTACAAATTTTGGCTACTGTTCAGTGGTAAATCTGAGGAGGACAGTATGATGAGACTTGGTTACCTAAGTTGATTCTAATTGAACTCTGCTGATCACACCCACCCCTTGCTAGCTAAATCTAGGGTAGGAGGACAGATCCACAGATGAGGAGCCTCAAAAGTCTAAATTTGTCTTGTTTCACCATGGCCCTCCCAGGACTAGGTTATGCCCATCTGTTAACTATGTCTTTCTAGTCACTACCATAGACTTATTAGGACCAGGTATGGAGTTCAAAGGCACTCTTCACCCTCAGTACAAGGCAGACTTTTATTTTTGGCAGTGACCACAAAAAGTTTCCAAATTTGAAAGCTGGGCCAAGTTGCTGGTCAAACTCATTTAAGTGACCACAGTTTACAGGCTTGCCTGGAAATTTAGGGGCCAGGAAGTGATGGGGTTGCAGTTGCTTTGTGCCTGTTTCTTGCTCTGACCATCCATCATTCATTGTTGTTTGTGCAATTGCTCAATGGGCTGCTTGTTTGGGGTCAGTCCAGGCTGTGTGGGTAGCAGTGTGGTCAGCCGGGCTGGGAGCCAGGCCACCTGGGTTCTGGTCCCAGCTCAGCCAGCCCCTAATCCATTAAGTGACTCCCTTCCTATTCCTATGTGTCACTTTCTCTGCCTAGAAACTGGGGACCTCTTCTGCAGTGATGTGCAGCCATTCGAGCTGTCACTATGCTAAATGCTCAGAAGGAGCTGGCTAATGTTGTGTGGGCAGCCAGAACACAGCTGATTATTTTTTGCTGCCAGTTAGAAGAATAGAAAGGAAAGAAAGTAAAAGCAGCAGAGAAAACCCTACCAGTGTACCCAGGCCATTCAGTACAAAGTTCTTTTCTGCCTAAAGGCCCGTTCTTGTTTACTCATTTTAGCAATTCTAAGGGCTGCCCCAAGGAGCTCCCTGAGCTTTCATTTCACTTTAAGCAAGAGCAGAAAAAAAAACAGAGCTTTGCATTTCACCAGAGAAACTACAAGGAGAAAGTCAGGGGGAATGTTCAGAGAAAGCTATTTTGCAGCTAACCAGGAAAAAAAAAAAACCCAGCAATTGTTTGCATTTATATGTTTTTGTGGTGTAAAAGAAAACCAAACCAAAATAACTTCCTTTCTACTGCCACCACTATAATTTAGACCGGTTCTATGGAGTTTTAAAGACTACATCCTGTACGTGCCTAGGAACCTCAGACTAACTGACTCAGAATTCTTGGGACTGAGGACCATGGATCTATATATTTTTAAAATATCCACAGTTCTTATAAAGTTAAACACTTTCCTACCCTATGACCCAGCAATTCCACTCCTACATATTTACCCAATAGAAATTGAAAATGTATGTCCACAAAAAGCTTAGACATGAATGTTCATAACAGTTCAAACTGGAAACATCTCAAATGTCTACCAACAGAAAAATGGAATACATTGATCAAACAATGGAACACAATTTTTAAAAATGAGCTCCATTTAAACACAACAACATAGATAAATCTCAAAATCATTTGTTGAACCAAAGAAGCCATTTATACGAAATTCAAGAATAGGCAAAAGTAATGATGATAGAAATCAGAACCATGGTGGTCTATTAGGGGGAGGTGGGGACTGAATAGAAAGGGGACACGAGGGAACTTTCTGGGGTGATGGAAATGTTCTATATATATCTGGATAAGGTAGCTGTTACATATATATATACTTGTATACTCAAGATCTGTGCATTTCACTGTGTGAATTTTACTGCAATTAAAAAACAAGAAAACGAATATCCTGGGTTCCTTCATAAATTATAAATTTACATTTTCTTATGAATTACTTTTTCGATATTTGCTTCATCTGTTAGATGGTGAAGCTCCATGAGATAAATTCACCATTTTTTTTAAAAGATTTTACTTTTCCTTTCTCTCCCCAAAGCCTCCCAGTACATAGTTGTATATTTTTAGTTGTGGGTCCTTCTAGTTGTGGCATGTGGGACGCCACCTCAGCATGGCCTGATGAGCGGTGCCATGTCTGTGCCCAGGATCCCAACCGGCAAAACCCTAGGTCACCCAAGCTGAGTGCACGAACTTAACCACTTGGCCACAGGGCTGGCCCCAAGTTCACCATTTTATCTATAATACCTAGCATAGTGCCTGACCCATGGCAGTCATTCATTAAATATCTATTGAGTGAATGAATGAATGAATGAATGAATGAATTGGCAGTTGAGAACCATTGCTTTGGTAGCATATACCAGACTCTTACAATAGTATAACTGGGTCTCTCTATTCTCAAGCCCTCTGTCCACTTGTACACCATTGCTAGACCATGCTTCCTAAATATTTCATTGATATTTTCTCTCTTTTCAAAAGCTGTAGCAGCATGTTGGTTACTTAACCAGTGTCCATCCCCATTCTTCCTCTTTGCATATTGAACCCTGATTATATTCAAGTAGCCACTGTTCTCTACATGGTCATGGGTTTCAAGGAGATTGGCTTCCGTGAGGGCTTAGTGGGAGGGAGATGGGTGAAGCACTGATGGATCTAAGCTGACCATGAGGTTCCACTCCCCTTGCCAGTGCTTGGTTTAGGCATGTGATAAAGTTCTGACCAATGTGGGATTTGAGGAAATCTAGTAGACTTCCTTGGTCTTATAAAGAGACAAAGAGAAATAAGAAGTGATTCTCTTCCATTGCTAATGTTGTTGGATTTAGAACTGCTCTTCTGGTTGGAGAACAAGCTGACGTACTAAGAACGGCAGAGAAAAAAGATGAAAAGAATCTGGGTCTTGGGTGAACTGCCAAATTAGCCAACCCTGAGTGGTCCTCCTTGAAACTCCTGTTATATGAGATAATATATCTTCCTTATTGTTTAAGCCATTTTGAATTTATTTTTTCTATTACTTGTAACCAAAAGCATCTCAACTAATAAAAAGCCATCAACGACTCCTCAATATCTATAGAAAAAAGTCAAAATTCCTTAGTCTGCCCTGTAAGATCCTATACACCCTGACCCCAGTCTGCTCCTAGCTCCTGAATATGGCTTGTTAATTTCCATCTGTACATTTGTGATCTATTTCCTTGACCACCAGTGCTGTGCTGGGAAATATTAAAACCACTCTCCTGGAGAGAAAAGCCCTGGTTCATAGCATTTACTAATTTCCATGGTGTGAATATTCCTACCCCCAACAATTTCATTCTACTAATGTGATGTTTCTGAACACAAAGTTGGGAAGAGAGGTGCAATCAGTGCTAGCAAACCGGTAAGAACACACCACCGTGCTACCACCCAACTTTCTCTCCTCTGTCCATAAGTTTTCTCCCTAGAGTTCAAGGCCCAACCTGTCTCATGTCCTTTTAAAGACTTCCTATAAAATCCTAAACTATAAATGTCTTTACCAATCAGTTGAAATCTAACAGTTGCCTTGAATTTAGTTTTCACAAGTATGTGTTCATAAGTCAACTATTTAATCAATTAATGAAAAAACCTAGGACTAGTAAAACAGCAAGAGAGAAGAGTTGTGACACCGTTTACATTCCTGTACCTCCTAAAGGGTTCCTGGGATTAGGCATTAGGGGAACTCCTCAGTAGAAAATCCCTGCCTCCAGGCCCTATGAGCACTGAAGATCACTGGAGGCACTTTGTTGCAAATAGGACTTATCAGGTCTCAATTACTGCAAGTGCTTGTCCCCAGGAGAACAGTGTTAGGACAGTAACTAAAGGGCTCTTGGCAAGATTGGGCATGTTCCTATTCTGGTCCTGACAAATCCCCTGAGGATGTAAGAATGGGCTTCTAAGGCCATCAGAGACCTGGCAACAGGTAGGTAAGGAAGAGAAGCTGGTTCCTGAGGCTTTGAAGAGAGCAAGTGCTACCTTACCTGATTGGAATGCCAGCCAGGTGGGTCAGCTTCATCTCCGCCTAACAGGTGACACACCCTCAGGTTTGAAGAAAAAGCAAATAATTAGACTACAAACACATTGGCTGAGGCAATGAGGAGAGGCCCGGGAATGGAGTTGACTAAGTCACTCTGTCCCCTGACTAGGTCAGCACTGGGAGGCAGGCCAAACTCAGGCTACTGGAAACTGACAGAGCATTCAGGGGACAGAAGATGTGAGACTGCACCAAACTCCCCTTTTTTATGTGACTAATGGCCCACGATGAGCTGTATGGGTACTGCACACTAAGGATGTTTTCTAAACTATAAATATATGCTTCTTTTCCTGCATTAGAGAGCTCTGGGGTTGAGTGACAACATCTAATTGGCATCTGCTAGAATCTCTCTCAGTGATGTGCCCTCTGAATATTTCTTTCCAGATTACTGAACTGATCAGCATTAGGGTTGTTCCCACGTTGCTTATGGTCTGTGGACAAGCCTGCAGATCACAGCAACTCCTCTTAGAAAAGTGAACAGATGTTAGTTTCTTCAGCTGAAAACAAGTCTGGAACTGAAAAGCATCACCATTCCTTAGGTTACACTTACCCTAGTGTGTTAGGTAACCTTCCTGGTTTAAGAAGAGATGTAATCCTGAGGTCAGAAGAAATTAGTGGAACAAGACCATGAACTAGAGAGGGATCCATGGATGAGTAAAATACTCTAGGAGCACCCAAGAGAAAAGTGTAAGAACTGAGGGACATTTAAAAAGAAAGCAATGACTATGGGAAGAGACAAGGGGGAAAAGTGAGGTGCTGAATAATGCAAATGGGTAGAAGAAGATAACAAGCGCTACTCAGGGATGCAGACCCTGCAAGAGTTTGTAAGTGGGCTAGCTTGCCCCGGGCGGTGCCCTTCTACTCCTCCCCTGGGCCGGAGATCACACACAGGCAGCAGTTCTGCTGTTATTTGCCAGTAAATGATGTTGAATATAGCACAGACTGTTTGCCTCCTTGTCTAGATCCTCCATAGGAGCAACAAATTCAACAAAATGGGAATTAATACAATTTGGCAAATTCTGTTGATATTTTTAAGTGCCCATCATGTGTAATGGACACAAAGATACAATCATTGCCCTTAGGGAGTTTCATTAGCAAGACTAGGCCTTACAAGTCCAAATCTTTCTCTGCTTGACATGTGTCCTTCACCTTATCCAGGAAAAAAGATGGAAGGTGATATAGACTATAAAAGGACAATGTGGCCTTTGACTACAAGCATTCATTCCTGAAAGAAGCTGAAAGGGCCAATTCTTACTGCCCATACAGTACATTCTGTCATTGATTTCCTGTTTCCTACAAGACTTGCCTTTTGATCTTTAGTTTCCTCCTCCCCTCCCTCCTTACAGGCCCTTATGCAGCAAACAGCTTCTAACACTCAGCAAGAGAGCATCATGGTTACTTCTCAGGACTGAAGCACAACCCAGTAAGTTGATGTTGCTCTGGCCTATTCCCATGGGATAGCCACACCACTGGACATCCACAGCTACAATTAGATTACACCACAGATTCAGTTTATTACTAGTGTCCCTGATTAAACCTAGGTTAGTTTGGGGTTTTTTTAATTAATTAATTAATTTTTTTTTTTTGGAGGAAGATCAGCCCTGAGCTAACATCTGCTGCCAATCCTCCTCTTTTTGCTGAGGAAGACTAGCACTGAGCTAACATCCGTGCCCATCTTCCTCTACTTTATATGTGGGATGCCTACCACAACATGGCTTGACAAGCGGTGCCATGTCCACACCCAGATCCAAACCGGCGAACCCTGGGCCACCGAAGCAGAAGGTGCGCACTTATTCGCTGCGCCACCGGGCCGGCCCCTGGGGTTTTTTTTACATGTCTGAATCCATTGTCAATACTTCTACATTGAATCGTCGTATCTATTCCTTTCTGTCAATTCCCACTGCCACAATCCCAGCTCATTACCTCTGACCTAAACTACTGTAAAAGAACTCTACAACTGGTCTCTGGCCTTCAATCTCTCTTTCCTCCTACCATCCTTCATGCCCTGCCTAAAACTAAGATCTGGTCTCATCATTCCCCTGCTCAAAAGCATTCAATTGTCTTTGAAGAGAAATTTATCTACTGCCAATAATAATCCTACTACTTATTAAAAGCATATTACAATATTAAATAAAATAGTATATTATAATATACTTTTAATTAGCATTATTATTATTACTGTGGTTGGGCTATCCATCCCTGAGGGACTAAAAGAATTCAGACAGCTCACAGATTGCTTTGGGATCGTTATGCAAACTGAGAAAGAAAATATTGTTATTTAAAACAAAAACTGACTATAGCTGCTGCCTTTTAAAGGAAATGATATAATTCATACAGCAAAGAAAAATTCTTCACACTGCCTCCTTCCCTTCACAGAACTGGAAGAAGGGGGGCCTGCCCAGTGGCGTACTGGTTGAGTTCGTGGGCTCGTCTTTGGTGGCCTGGGGTTTGCCAGTTTGGATCCTGGGTGCAGACCTATGCACCTCTTATCAAGCCATATAAAGTAGGCATCCCACAAATAAAGTAAAGGAAGATGGGCACAGGTGTTAGCGCAGGGTCAACCTTCCTCAGCAAAAAGAAGAGGATTGGCGGCAGAGGTTAGCTCAGGGCCAATCTCCCTCGAAAAAAAGAATTGGAAGAAGGGAGTGGTAGCCATTGCAGACCTGTTTATTCTTTTGAGTCCCAGGATAGGAGCTGGAACAGATGATCCATATTTTAGCAGGACACATGAATGAGTCCTTGGCTATAATTAAATAAGGAAAATCAAATGATAAAAGAGGAAAGGGGTCAGGAAAATGAAGAGTCATTAAAGGAAGAGAAAGGACCAAGCAATATGGCAATAGAAAACTTCTCCATTGCCTCCAAATCTTCAGCAAGGCCTAATACATACACAAATACCTGTGTGAGGAGTATCTTCTGGGGAAAATGAAAGTGGTCGTTTCACATCTTGGGGCAATGTGGTGCAAAACAGCAACAGCATACTAGACACGGGGAAATGCTCCATCCATTGAACCAGTGGAAAAGCATAAGGCACTCCCCCAGCCCCACAGAATTCCTGGAGAGACTGGGGGCTCTTACCTTACAGGAGAATGGGCTTAAGGCAGTTTCACTGGAATCCCACTGGTACCTTCACAGAAACATGGGATGCAGTTTGATGAGAGGTGTATATTCCCCCTTTTACTCTCTTTCCCTGTGAGTACTACGGGGGCCCTGTGTGTTGCTCAGTGCCTACCATGTGAGTACTGAATAAATACTTATGTAATGATGGTATTGACATTCATTTTTAATTTCCCTTTCATTTAAAATGGTCTGCTCAGAGGCCTGGTCTATTACACATTTTTCGCTCCTCCAGCTGTGGCCAGCAAGCAGTGTTCCCTCCTTCCCAGTGTGAATGCTGCTGGGGCCACCGCCACTCCACCTAGGGGGTAGAATCTGCCACCAACCCCAAGAACAGTAGTATTCTGAAGGCCTTCTCCTCAGTAAAAAGAAAACACTGTGTCTCTTCCCCAGACTTATTGCCACCCATGCTCTTCCTTCCCCAACAGGCCTCCCATGGGTAAACTTTGCTAATAAGAAGCTCCTAGATAATTAGTCAAGGGAATTGGAATCAAAGAGAGAAGTAATGGAAGATACCATCTTTGTGTCCTATGTAGTAAAACTACTATCTGAGCAGAATAATAGGTAGCCTCTGTGTGTTCTGAGGGAAGACAGCAGACAAGAGAAGCAGCAAAGACAGGGGACTCAGAGTAGAGTAGAGTAGTTATTATAAAGAGTGATTCCTAGGTGACAAATTATACCACCCTCAGGCCCACGCCAGGGGCCTGTTGTCTCTGAGCACTGAACTTGACAAGGTGCCATTCTGACCTCCTCTGGCTATATCCCTCCTCATGGGATGAGGAGTCTACAGGATCAGGAGATATGCAAATGTGAAACCCGGGACCCCCTTCTAGAGCACCCTCTGGGTGCCTGGGAATCTGGAATTCCGGTCCAAACGTCACAAGCTTGCTTCCAGGGTCTGTGTGGGCCTCTTCCCTGGGTCCAGATTCCTCAGGATAACACTACCACCAATTGGCCAGCTCTCCCCCCACTGCCACATTCCAGGCCACTACCCCAGGAGTTCAGTAATTCTAAATTTGAATGTGGCCTTCCAAGTTGTTATGAAAAGAGGTTTGTCATAGTAGGAGGATAAAATATTTTATTTAACAACTTGTTAGCTTTATGTATAAGTTTTAAATATTTAGACACGTGGTATATGGGCATCTATTTGTACTCTTGTCCCAGGCCCCACAAATATTAGGGGTGGACCTATTTAAAATAAAAGTGCTTGGGACTAGAGAACTATATATTTAAGAGAAAATATGCTTCCTGCTATTGATTAAAAGCCTTGACTACAAACCTAGATTTTTATTTGCAGCTCCTGACTTATCTGGAAAATTTTCCCTAATGTCAAGTAGGACCCTACCAAATAATTATCTGTGACTAAAAATCACACTTTATCCAAAAGTGTTTGGTGTAAGGAAATAATTATGGCACTTGTTGATTTCTTAGCTTCCCAACAAGGGTGTGAATTTTAGCCTCTAGGCTGCCTTATCTGGCAGTGCTCTGGTCCCTGCTGGGGCTGCCCCTCCCACCTTCTCTCTGCTTAACCTCAGTCTCCCTCCTCCCACTTCCATTAGCCTACCTTCTAAGAAAATGAAAGTCATATATTTTTTAAGTTTGTGGTTAAAAAGATTTCTGTTCTTTTGGGTGTTTTTTGTTTTTTTCCAATAGCAAATGAATTGACCCTTTCTCTCAAAAGAAAAGAAACCCAACAATTTTTTTTAAGTGACTCAGATTTTTACCCCCTTTGGGTTGTATACTTTTAGTAGGAAACATGTTCCATTTTGCTATATCAAATAGCGTATTGTTAAGGCTTTTGATGTCTGATCTTTTTCCAGTGGGAGTGAGGAGGAAGGCAGGCCAGGCTTGGGCAGGATCCTAGAGGCTGGGAGGACGTGAGAAAGGTATTTACTCACGGCAGCTGGGAGGAAATGAAGCCAGAGAGTGAGTGTAAAACTATATTTGGGGAGGTGTGGCAGAGGTTAAGCATTAATCTGGAGAAGCAAAATCTTGTCAGAAGTCCAAGGGGCAAATTCACAGCCAAAAATAGGAGATGAAGTCAGAGATCAGGAACTCAGAAAACTCAAGCACAATGATTAAGGCCGGTATGAGGTGAAAGGGTCCAGGGCTCCAGAGTGAAAGAGACTGAGTCTCACTGCTCCCTGCTGTGGGATGAGCAAACATGGGCTGAGCCCAGGTCAGGTTTACTGAAAGAAGACATGACAGCACCTGCCCAATGGAATCCAGACTCTAGTGCTCAATGAATACTTTCCAGATGATGAAACTGATTTATTAATTAGTCAACAATGTTTATGAAGGATATATAAAATTCATTAAAATATGTATATTGCCAGCAAACTCAGCAGCTTTCCTGAAGAGAGGCAGAAGGGAGAAAAAGGTATAAATGTGGACATTTTAAAGTCACTAACATTATAGACACAGTGGTTACTTTTTCTTGCCACCAAAAACACCATTTAACCCAGCCATTTGGAAACAAAAACAGTTTCTTATTCCAAAATGAAGAAAGAGCTAGCATCTCTTTCTCTCTCTCTTTTTTTTTTTTTTTAAAATTATTCTTCCTGCTTCCCAGCCCTAGAGTCTGGAACTTAGAATGGAAGTAATGAGTCAGGGTTAGTTCCACAGTCTTCACCTGTGAGAAACGCTGTAAACTGCTTTTATGCCTCAGAGTCTGAAGCAGGTGATCTGACTAAGGGAGCGACTCCAGCCCTTGGTAACTGGAATTGTCTACAAGAGCCACAGCCACCCATGCTCCCAGGAACGGAGCACGTACTTCATGTGATTCTCAACCACCAACAGCACATCACCTGGGAGCTCAGTGGAAATGCAGACAGTAGACTTGCGGGCATAAGAAGACACCACAGGCCATATAATGACATCACTGTGTCTCTAAAACAGGCTTCTGCAAACCACTAACAGATGCGAGTCCATCCTCTGGCCCAGTCAGTTAGGGATCACGCTCCACTTACCCTCAGTTTTATTCACCTCTCCAATATCTCACTGGATTCATCTTATGTCCAATGGTACATATTTTTAAGATTTTATTTTTTTCCTTTTTCTCCCCAAAGCCCCCCAGTACATAGTTGTATATTCTTCATTGTGTGTCCCTCCAGCTGTGGCATGTGGGATGCTGCCCCAGTGTGGCCCGATGAGCAGTGCCACGTCCGCGCCCAGGATTCGAACCAACGAAACACTGGGCCGCCTGCAGTGGAGTGTGTGAACTTAACCACTCGGCCACGGGGCCAGCCCCAATGGTACATATTTTTAAGAACCCAGGAGAAAAAAGAAACATCTCAAAGTGCCAAAGAGTCCAAGGACTGTCTATTTTTTTTTTTAAATCCTGCTTTTTTTTTTTCTGAGGAAGGCTTTTCTTTTTCTTTTTTTCTGCTTTATCTCCCCAAATCCCCCTGATACATAGTTGTATATCTTAGTTGCAGGTCCTTCTACTTGTGGCACACTGGACGCTGCCTCAATGTGGCCTGATGAGTGGTGCCATGTCCGCGCCCAGGATCGGAACCAGCGAAACCCTGGGCTGCCGCAGCAGAGGACTTAACCACTTGGCCCTGGGGTCGGCCCGAGGAGTCTCTTGACTGAAAGACAGAACATTAGCCACAGCAGCACAGCTAAGAACATTAGCATCCAGTAAGATTTTGTTTGCCATCATGGTGGCAAGAGGTTTATCACAATTAAATGAGAGCTGGCAGTGGGGAACTAGGCACTGTAATAGACAGGAAAATTCCTCTTACCTGGTATATGTTCTGAAAGTAGAATCAGGAAGTTCTGACTTGAGATACAAAAAGGTATAGTAACCTTACCTAGTGACAGCAACACTTCCTGCTTCCTCCTACACATGTTAGTGAATGATGACAGAATTTAACCACTCTGGCGGAGAGCAATACTATTTCTTTCCTAGTTTTGACACATTAGTCAGTGGTCAGTCTAGGGACATGAAGGGCCATCATTCTCAATGAAACATCTCCATTTAGCATATTAACAAAAACACTTTTCAAGCATTTATCTACACAAGGCAATGGAATAAATATTCCGTTCCACAAATTAAATCTAGTTCCTGCTTAGCTTTTCCAAGAGCCTATGATCTATTTTAGATCACAAAGTACAAGTCCCTTCAAATGGAGTCATTTTCATTTTTGTTGTTAAGGATGAGACCAGGGCAAATAATAAGGCTCGAGGTAACAGTTTTCCTGGCAGGAGCTTGTCCCTTATTACTGCCTCTGCACTCTAGGGAATAAAGGATCTCACAGGCTTATGAGGGGACATTAGCTTAAATAGGAAGAGAACAATAAAGAGGATAAGGGATTTGAGCACAAGGTGATAAAGCCTAGGAACAGATGGCTTGGTGAAGAACACTAAAGAGGGTTAAAGATAATGATCTGTATGCTATTTTCCATGTTCTTCACAAAACCGAGGAAAAATGTTCTTGATCCTTTAGGAGTTTAGCCTGAATGACATTATATGACAAGAATTATAAAGCCATACATAAATATAGATCTTTGAGAACAAATATGTCAATAAGTAGCCATCATTGTGGCTACCATTTTAACATGTACTATATGCCAGGCACGTAAAACTGAAGGATTGATGATGGTTTTCTCACTTAATCCTTTCAACAACTCTTCTTTTAACCCTAAGTCTTCAGTGAAGTTTTATTTTTTTTAATTAATTAATTAATTTATTTATTTATTTATTTATGAAGATTAGCCCTGAGCTAACATCTGCTGCCAATCCTCCTCTTTTTGCTGAGGAAGACTGGCCCTGAGCTAACATCTGTGCCCATCTTCCTCTGCTTCCTATGTGGGACGCCTGCCACAGCATGGCTTGCCAAGCGGTGCCATGTCCGCACCTGGGATCTCAACCAGCGAACCCGGGCTGCCGAAGTGGAACGTGTGCACTTAACCACTGCGCCACCGGGCCAGCCCCATATGTAAACTCTCAACCTTGGATCAGATCAGTCAATCCTAAAAGCCAATTTCTCTGCTACTACATTCTAAACACAACAGGAGAAAATTACACCTGTGTACTGATGCCATTATAAAATTTTAAATATCAAAGTTTAGAAACCCTTCTGTAATTCCTTCAGTCCTATGACAAACTTTCACTACCATCTTCCCTTTATAACCACCACCTTGCTCCTTCTCAAAAGATAAACTAATTTCCCATTTCACAGAGAAAATTGGGGCCTTGGTGTGAGTGGGGAGGCATTTCCTTCACCTCCAGGCCCTGCATTTACAAACCCACTGCAGCAGAATCCATCCTTATATGACACAAGTTTCTGGATAAAAGCCTTTCCCTCTGGGCTTAGAGGAAATGCCCCTTCTATTCAAGGTTAATCCCTCCAACCTCCAACCCCATTATTGTGCATAGGTCCATCCCCTTCTGCCTCCTCAGGGAACTTGTGCCATTAATATTCCATTTCTCTTCTATTTTTTATATTTTCCACTTCTCTTTCTCTCCTGGATCCCTCTATGCAGCTCATATCGCCCTCATCTTAAAGTAAATAAAACAAAAACCAGCCTCATAAAATATTCACTGGACCCTGCATCTCCTTCAAACTATTGCGCTCCCTCACAGCCAAGCTGCTTGAAGTGAACACCACATCTCTTGTCTCTACTTCCTCAACTCCCATTCATCCTTCAAGCTACTGCAGTTTGGCTTCCATTCTCACCAGTTCATGGAAACTGTTCTAGCAAAAGGTCATCAATGTCCGCAGCATCTGTAATTGTCACCTTTTTTTTAAAGATTTTTTAATTTTTTTCCTTTTTCTCCCCAAAGCCCCCTGGTACATAGTTGTATATTCTTAGTTGTGTGTCCTTCTAGTTGTGGCATGTGGGATGCCATCTCAGCATGGCCTGATGAGCGGTGCCATGTCCGCCCCCAGGATTCAAACTGGCGAAACCCTGGGCAGCCACAGGGGAGCGTGCGAACTTAACCACTCGGCCACTGGGCCGGCCCCCAAATAAAGATAATTTTCTTTTTCCGGTCTTTACATCTTTCATTGTTCTCACTTTATCACATGGTTTGACTTCCAATAAATATTGAGTAGCAGTGACCAACTCCCTTGTCTGGAAATTCTTCTAAAGTTGCACTGTTAAGTTTAATGTTTGCTGATACACTAAGAACTCTTTATCAAGTTAAGAAATTTTCTCTCTATTCCTTTTTTTGCTAAGAATTTTTATTATTTATTCAGGAACGGGTGTTTAATTTTATCAAATCCTTTTTACCCATCTATTGAAATGAACCATTCTATAAGATGGAATAAATCCTATTTGGTAATGATGGATTTTTCTTTTAATATACTACTGATTTTATTTGCTAATATTTAAGATTTTGCAGTTGTTTTCATAAGTAAGAATGACCTATAATATTCATTTCTAGTGCTAATTTGTATGTTTTTGGTATCATGGCTTTGCTAGGTTATAAACTAAGCTGGAGCATCTTCTTTCTTTTTCTGTGCCTTTACAGTAGGCTAAGTTATAGTTATTTCTCTGTCTTCACTGTTAGACCTCAAGCTCACTGAGGGCAGGAACTGTGTCTCCTCATTTGCTATCTTCCCAGTACCTAGAACAGTGCTTAAAACACCTGGCAGGGGATCAAAATATTTTGGATAAATGAAGTTCTCCCTGAGGACCCAATGTACAGCATGGTAACTATAGTTAACAATACTGTATTATATACTTGAAAGTTGCTAAGAGAGTAGATCTTAAATGTTCTCACCACACATACACAAATGGTAGTTATGTGAGGTGAGGGAGGTATTTAACCTTATTGTGGTAAACACTGTGCAACATATACGTGTATCAAATCATCACTTCGTACACGTTAAGCTTATACAATGGTATATGTCAATTATATCTCCATAAAGCTGGAAAAAAATAATAAAGCTCTCCCCACTTTGACCTCATAGGGTACGTAGTATCTTTTTACTGGTAATGATCATATTCTAGTAGTCACTTATCTCCCTTACTAAGTTATAGATCCTTATATGATTTTTCATTATATGCCTGATTATGTCTGGCAAGGAGGAATCTAATGAATATTTGTGAAATAAATTAAAGAAAATTTTAAGTGACATGAAAGAGCACTGTAACACCATATTTAAGGTGAGGTGCAAGGCCAGGCCTAAACAAAACTTTTCTCCAGTGACAGCCACTTGCATGGCACTCCTCATTAACCTAGTCTTGCTGTTTCTGGCTCACTGCTCTTCTGCTGTCCCACAGAGCCTGTCACTGACGTGCACTCCCTTCCACCTCCATAAAATTTACCTGTCCTATTTTTTATTTCCTCAGGGCCTGAGGTTTCAGCCAGCAAATCAGACAAGCTAATTTTCATTAATAGAGAACAGTAATTGGAGAAGCCAAAAGGAGCACATGCCTAGGCAATAAATGTGCACTTTTAATAAAACATTGTGCTTTTTCTGATTATAAAATACATGTTTATTATAGAAGTTTTAACCACTAAAAAAATAAAGAAAATATAAACCACACAAAAACATCTCAGGCAAGGCATGATGTTTGCTGCTATTTTAGCACCAAATAGCACAACAGTTAAGAATTCAGACTTTACTGCCTAAACTCGAATCCCTTCTCTACTACTTTCTAGCTGTGTAACCTTGAGCAAGATACTTAACCTCTCTGTGCCTCAGCTTTATCATCTATAAAAAAGGGGTAGTAACAGTATCTATTATTTCTCTTAGGATTAAGTAAGTTAACACACGTAAGGTGCTTAAAACAATCCCTGGCACGCAGTAAGGTTTGTGTTTGCTGTTGTTTTGCAAATATCCTTCCAGATAGACAAGACAGACCAACTGACAGACAGGAAAGGGATATGTCTATAAACACACATACTTTTAAAAAATATTAGAATCATCCTTTACCCATACTTTTCTTATTTCACTTGTCACTTAAAAGTATACCATGAATATTTTCTCGTATTTTAGTGTTCTTCAACAGTAGGTGTTTCAAGCTGGTAAACCGGTGGGAAGAATTCAGACTTCGTCTTTTGTTGGCCAGAAGAGTATTGTTTTACAGTTTGAATTTTAATGCCCTCAGGTGGAGCATGAACTCTCCAGGTTACCACAGTCCTCACCACTCACTAGCCTCTTAAGACTCAGATGCTTTGCACATACAGTTCACTTGCTAGGCTCCTGAGGGCTTTCAAGCTTTTTACCCTCAAAATGATTTTTAGTAATTGTATATTCTTTCATTCTATAACTAGGCCATATTTTACTTAAGCAATTTCTATTGTTAGGCATTTAACTTGTTTCTAGCTCACTATTATAAATAATGCCGTGAAAAATATCCATAAACACAAATCTTCTTTATACCTCTCTGTCTCCTTTCCTTAGAAAATTTCCTAAAAGTAAAAATGCTGGGTCAAAGTTTGAATATTTTTGAGACCTTTAATATAATACATTGCTAAATTGCCTGACAAAAAAATTGTACCACTTTACATTTCCACTAGCACATTTCTTTGAACAGTTACTAATACTGTATTATCGCCTTTTAAACATTTGCCCAGGAAAGGTCTTGTTGTTTGTGCCATCGAGTGGATTCCTAGTGACCCTGTGTACAGCAGAGTGGAACCTGCCCGGGCTCTTTGTGCCATCCTCTCATCTTCCAGTGCTATATCAGATAATGCTCTGCTGCCATGCATAGGGTTTTCATGGCCAATTTTCATTGGTTTTTCACGGCCAATATTTTCAGAAGTGGTGGCCAGGTCCTTCTTCCTAGTCTATCTTAGTCTGGAAGCTCTGCTAAAACCTGTCCACCATGGGTGACCCTGCCGGTATTTGAAATACCAGGGGCATAGCTTTCAGCACCACAGCAACATGCTGCTGCCACAGTAAGACAACCAACAGATGGGTGGTGTGGTTCCCAAACCAGGAAACGAACCTTGGCCTCAGGAGTGAGAGCACCAAATCTTAACCACTAGACCACCAAGGCTGGCTAGAAAAAATCTAACCAATAATATGCGTCTTGCGGGCCAGCCCGGTGGCATAGTGGTTAAGTTTGTGAACTCCACTTCAGTGGCCTGGGGTTCGCTGGTTCAGATCCTGGGCATGGACCTACACAGTGATCATCAAGCGATGCTGTGCTGACATCCCACACAGAAGAACTAGAAGGACTTACAACTAGGATATACAACTATGTACTGGGGCTTTGGGGAGGAAAAAAAAGAGGAAGATTGGCAACCAACATAGCTCAGGGCCAATCTTCCTCACACACACACACACACACACACACAAATAATAATAATAATATGCATCTTTTAAATATGGCCTTTTGTGGACAAAATACTTTTTCCTCCAGCCTCTCAACCTCATTCTTTTCCCTGCTGTCCAGACAACTAAGAGAAATACTTGGGGGAAGATGAGAATCCTAGCTGTGTCCTTAAATGACATCCAATATACCCAAGTGTCTCTATGCCTCAAAGAACTTGCCAGTGGTAAATAACAGGAGTAAAATAGGGGCTATCTTTAGTCTCTCCTAATTTCTATCATTAAGGTATAAAATTAACATTAGTATAATTATTATTGTAGTTGTTAATAACAGCAGCAGCCATCTCCTGCACACTTTATTATGTTTAGGCACTGTAATAAGTGCTTTACTTTCATTAATCTTCACAATAACCCATGAGATAAGTATTATTATAAGTATTATAATGGACAAAACTGAGGGTCACACAAGTTAAAGAAACTTGTTTCAAGATACATGGTCATCAGTGGCAAAGCCAGAATTTAAGCCTTCATCATCTAATTCCAAAACCACAATAGTAAAATGCCTCTAAGAATATTATTATTATTAATAAATCTCTTTCTTTTAACACTTTTAATTTCTCAAAAGGCTCTCATCTACACAGTTTGGTGCTGAAGATAATGTCTGTGGGATATAATGGAGAGGTATTGTGATCAATGCATAGAGTAGGCAGTGAAGCAGTCTGCCACAGCATAAAAATAACACAAAGTCCCTGTGGCCATGGCCATCCGTTAAGGTCATAACCAGGACCATACTTGCAGTTAGAACTTAAAAATTATTCACATAAGCACTTTGAGTTAGACATAGATGACAGCCCTGCAGGTCTCCCACACACTCAGGCTTCTCCTAGCTGCAGCAGGAATGCCAATTACAGAATTATGACACGAGTTCTGGCCGATTCCAACACTCCTCTTTCAGCAAGTTTATTCTTTTTCTCCTCTCCAGCTGACAGAGCTACTTTAAAAAAAGAAATCATTTCTGAAAACATTTGAAGCAGCTCATCCCTCTGGCTTCTAGCAGAATAGGACTCTGTCAGAATAATCTAGAAACTTGTTTTCCAATGTTTGAATAAAAGTTCCTAAGTTTTTTAGGGCTGTTATAGCATTAGATTTGGCCAAAAATATAAATATAAATGTAGGCTTTGACTCATCCAAAACAGCATATTTTGAATACTGCAGTTTTATTATTTTATATTTATTTATGGGCCTTTAAAAAATGTTAATATGATTTAGAGCACTAATAAGGTTCATTGCATAATTAAGTTTGGCAGCTTTCTTCCTAAGATCAGCACACAATAAAATGTCACAGTAAGCCTCTGTTTCAGCAGTTCTCAATATTTTTGGTCTCAGGAACCCTTTACATTAAAAAATTATTGAGGATCCCAAGGAGTTTTTGATTCTGTCGGTTACAGCTATTGATATTTACCATACTAAAAATTAAAACTGAGATTTTAACAATTTATTAATTCATTTAAAAATAAACCCATTATATGTTAAGATAGATAACATGTTTTAGGGAAAACAACTATTCTCCAAAATAAAAAATTAGTAAGAGGATGGCATTGTTCTGTATTTTTGCAAATGTTTTAAATATTTAGCTTAATGGAAGACATCTGGATTCTCTCTCGTATTTGCTTCTGCACTCAATTTGTCATGATAGGCTGTTTTAAAAGGTTGAAATATTTGAAGAAAATCTAGCCTCACACAGATATGTAATTAGAAAAGGAAGGAATCTTTTAATAGCCTTTTCAAATAATTGTGGATACTCTTCTTTGATACTACACCAAAACTCAACAAGTAGTAGTTTCTAAAAAGTTAGTTACAACGTGAAATCTGAAAGCATATCAATGAACTTTTCATACTCTTTTACATTGAAATCCATTAGTCAGGGGATTGCCCAGTGGAGCAGTGGTTAAGTTCACACATTCTACTTTAGCGGCCCAGGGTTCACTGGTTTGGATCCCAGGTGCAGACCTATGCACCGCTTATCAAGCCATGCTATGGCATGCATCCTGCATATAAAATAGAGGAAGATGGGCACAGATGTTAGCTCAGGGCCAATCTTCCTCAACAAAAAGAGGAGGATTGGCGGCAGATGTTAGCTCAGGGCTAACCTTCCTCAAAAAAAATAATAAAGTAATAATAAAATAAATAAATAAAATCCATTAGTCTATCTTGCACTTTGGATAGATCTTTTATCCATGCTTATCTTGTAACACCATGCATTGTTCATTTGAAAAATATTGAGTCACTGAATTATGCAGATTTTCCAAATGTTAGCACATTTCATTGTATAATATCAAAATATTACATTTATGAATATGATCTCATTAGAAAATCTCTAAGTATTGGGGAGCTGTCAAGTTCACAATAGCAGATACAATTTTTCCAAAATTCCTTTGTCTGTTTGAAAGCCCAGATTTTATCATTGGCAACAAATCTGGTCAGTTATTTTCCTTGAAGCAATAGGCTCATTTTGTCCATTTTTGAGAAAATGTCTACCGTATACCCATGTCTCAATATCCACTGTTTGTCAGTTGTTCTTTCAAGTAAAAATGGCACTCCTTGACCAAAAAAGTGGTTAGTTCAGCTCACAATTCAAACTATTGCACAAATTCTTTTCCACCAGACAACCATCATACTTCGGCATACAGTGGAAGTGTTTATGTGTACTTACTTCATCACCCAGAATATCAAGAACACATGTACTCAGGGGCTGACATTCAATAAAATAATTTTTCCTCCTTCATCGAGAACACTCAAGTGAGACTGGCCTCTATTTCCTTCCTTCTTTCTCTCTCTCTCTCTCTCTCTCCCTCCCTACTTCCTTCTTGGTCTTCCTCCTTCCCTCTTTCTCATTCTTTCTTTCCTTTTCTTCTTTCTTTCCTTCCTTCTTTCTTTACTTGTTGCTTTCTTTCCCCCTCCTTCCCCTCCTCCCTTCCTTCCTCTTTCTTTCTGCAAGTGCCTGGCAGTGAAGAATACAATGACTAGGAGTAGTATAGCTTGGTGCCACTCCTTAATTTGTGCTAAGGGACTAATAGTTTTACCTACCATTGCTTTTGCACCATCAATGTAATATCAACATAGGAAAAAAATGGCATATCATGTCTAAAAATTTTTGAAAATAGTTTTAACCTTACAACTCCCATACAGGGTCTCAGGGACCGTTGTTCTATTTACTGCTTGGTTCAAAAGTATTTTGCTGGGGCTGGCCTGGTGGTGTAATGGTTAGGTTTGCAAGCTCCGCTTTGATGGCCCAGGGTTCGTGGGTTCAGATCCTGGTCATGGACCTACACACCGCTCATCAAGCCATGCTGTGGCGATATCCCACATACAAAACAGAGGAAGATTGGCACAGGTGTTAGTTCAGGGACAATCTTCCTCACACTCACACAAAAAGCATTTTGCTTAAGAAATCACATACTAACTCATTTTTGGTTGTTTCATCAGAATAAGTCACTTCTAAAATCTTTTCTAATAGTTGGAATCTTTTATTTAAAAAGCCACTTTTTTGATATATAAGAATATTGTTTTAAGCATCTCTCTGACTCTGCTTCCATTGTCACATCTTTCTCTGACCCTCTCTTCTACCTCCTTTATCCACTTTCAAGAACCCTTGTGATTGCACTGGGCCTACCTGCTACCTTTTCTTTTTTTAAACTATGAAAATTTTGTTCTTATTTTTTCCAGTTTTATTGAGATATAATTGACATATAACATTGTATTAGTTTAAGGTGTGTACAATATAATGGTTTGATACATGTATATGTTGTTCAGTGATTACCACAATAAGGTTAGTTAACACCTATCACCTCACAAAGTTACATTTCTTTCCTTGTAATGAGAACTTTTAAGATCTACTCTCTCAGCAACTTTCAAATATACACCACAGCAGTGTTAACTGTAGTCACCAATACTTTTGCTATCTTAAGGTCAGCTGATTAGTAACCTTAATTCCCCTTTGCCATCTAACATGACATATTCACAGGTTCCAAGGACCCCAGTCCTAATGTGGACATCTTTCGGGAGGGAGGTGTTATTCTGCCTACCACAGTGAGCTCCACCCTTGAGTCACCATCTCAAAGAGAGTCAGGCATCATAGCCCAAAGGCCATACTATGAGACCTTCATGTGCTCTGTAATTTCCCAGTCCCTGTTCTTTGTGACTCTCCAAAATGGTTTGTAATAAAATTCTTAAAATGAAAAAGGCCTGGGAAGAGTGATAAATTGAGGACACAGTATTCCAATCCAGAGCTAGACTCGCAAGAGATTGAGCCCAAGAGGGTGTAGCATCAGGGGAGAAAAAGGCAGCCTGAGTCCCTGAAGCCTGAGCTCAGAGAGAGGACCCCAGGGTGCAGGTGGGGGTGGCATAGATGCCCTCACAAAATACAGTGACATTTAGAACATATAATGTCCTCTAACACAGAACTGTCAGCTGCCTGGGTTCCAGTCTCTAGAAAAGAGAAAAACAACATTCCAACAATCCTTCTGGCGCAGGGGTCACCGTATGTGTGTGTTTCTACCATCTCCCCTAGGTTTAAGTCTTTGTCAGGTTGCAATAGTAGTAGGTGCTCAACTAATGTTACCACTCCGTGCCAGGGTTTAATTTTCATCTTTACAAAGAAATTGCAAAGTAGCTAACAATATCTCCACTGGACAGATGGGGACACTGACGTCCAGGGAGTCAGGCCAGACAACTGGTGAGGGGGTAAAGCTCAGATTGAGACCCTGGTTGCTTTGGGTTCAAAGTCGGTGTCTTTTCATGACATCACATTGCCTCCCCCATGAAATCGCTGTGCCTGCTACTTGATCACATATTGTTCTCTTGTGAGACTACCATATTACTATGTGTTCTTCACCATTATAAGTTTTGTGACTGCTCAATATTCCAAGGACTGAAGCCATCATTATCTAATCAATTGTGTTCCCATTGCTGAAATTTTTATGATCATAAATAAAGCTATGATGAATACAAGAAAAATTGTTTTAATGGTATTATCCACAAGGGAGTGAATCCAGAAAGAAAAATTATGAAATTTAAGATATGCTTTAAGGTGATTTTCACATTGATTAAAATCATTAACTCATCTTAACAAAACAAATATTTGTCCCACAACAATTTAACAACACCCACAAAACTGAATAATTCGAGCTCTTGTATGTCTGTAAGTCATTCCTAGAATTGAATTATTCATCAGATAAGATTTAAAATGAAGCAACATAAACACTCTGTTGTCCAGGCCTTTAAAAAGAATGGTAAACTGCTCTTCTACTGCTCATATTCATCCTATGGACACAAAATACAATGGTGAATTTTTAAATAAGACATTTTCTTTATTTATGGCTACTGTCAAGCATATATAAGAAAATAAGAGCTGGCAAAAATTAGATCAGATGTGGCCCAGTCAACTCAGCATTTTATCTAATGAAGATGATCCTAAAGATTGATTCCTAAGAAAACATGCTAGTTGTCCTTGATAGAATAGATCTTAAAATGTTCAAGACGTAGGGGCCGGCCCCGTGGTTAAGTTCCCACGCTCTGCTTCAGCAGCCCAGGGTTCAGATCCTGGGCGCAGACACGGCGCCGCTCATTAGGCCATGTTGAGGCAGCGTCCCACATCCCACAACTAGAAGGACCCACAACTAAAATATACAACTATGTACTGGGGGGATTTGGGGAGAAAAAAAAGCAGGAAAAAAAAAGAATATTGGCAATAGTCAGGTGCCAATCTTTAAAAAAAAAAAAGTTCAAGAGGTAGCACAAAATACCACCACCCCTCCTTTTTTTTTAATAAAAGCTGTTTATCTTATTGCTCATTCCTTAATCTGAAGAAAAGAACTGCTTATGGACAGTGGATGAAACACAAGTGTTTACCTTGTACAAACCCTTCTAAAATGACAATAAAGGCACATGCCTTCAGTAATGAATAGAATGAGAGAGAAGATAACAGCAATAAAATTTGGAAAGTTGGATAACAAGTATCTATTTTAGCAGACTTGACATCTTATCACACAGATTTCAGGCCTCATTATACCTTTTCCTTTTTTTAGTTAAAAAAAAATTACATGAGGGGCCGACCTGGTGGAGTAGTGGTTAAGTTTGTGTGCTCCGCTTCAGAGGCCCAGCGTTTACTGGCTGGATCCCAGGCACAAACCCACACACCAGTCCTCAAGTCAAGGAAGATTGGCACAGATGTTAACTCAGGGCCAATCTTCCTCACACACACACACACATAAAATTACATGTATATCTGCTAATTGTGAAAAACTCAATACTCTGGGTATAATCTGGACAGTATAGAGTTTTGAACAGTGTTCTTTTCTTGCTATGACTGAAGTTTGCATCTGCTTCTCTTTTGTAACCCAGATCACACTGACTCTTAGTTAAGCTTGTGGTCCTTTACCTAAGAATTGCTCCTACATCAGATGTTCCCCATCCTGCACCAACTAAACTAAGCATAGGATTCTATACATCTGCCCACTTTAAATGTTACCTGTTGGGGATGGTGCTTTAGGTATCTTGGATACTAATCCTTTCAAATATAAACACACACACACCTAAACACACCCACATGTGTCTTCTGGACTGCGGCTGTCTTTCCTCTGTTTATGGTGCTTTTGTATAAAGAGGCTTTTAATTTTAATGTAGTAAAATTAATTGATCTTTTTCTTTAAAGTTTGTGCTCTTTGTGGTTGGTTTATGAACAGCTTCCTCATCTTGAATTCAAATTTTTAAGGTTTATTTCTTTTTTTTTCTCATTCAGGTCTTAATTCTTTTTGCCTTAAAATGCATCAGATAGCTTTCTTTCAGTTAGTATTTGCCTGCTGTATCTTTTCCTATACTTTTACTTTGAAATATTATTTATTTTTTTAAATAAAAATTTTATATATTACATGTATCTGTTGCAAACAGTATATACTGTTTTTTAATATAATAAGTAAATATGTTTTTAAACTAGTGAGTTTAATCCATTTATCCTGATTATCATGACTACTGATATATTTGGGTTTTCCATCACCTTATTTTTTTGTTTTTTAGACTTCTTTGCCATGCCTCTTCCCCCTCACTTCCTGCCCTCTTTCGGATTACTGGGTTTTCTTTATTCCCTCTTTCTCCTTATTTAGTTTCAAACTTTTAAAATTTGTTATTTCCACTTTTAAAAATTGTTACCCTTAATAATTTATTATGCATACTTAACTTACCAAGTCCAAAATTATGGTATGGTGCTTTATGGTTTTTGAATTTTACGTTTTGCCTAGGGAGGCTATTATCAAGAGTAAAAATAGTTTTATTTTCTTGTAGTACTTTTATAATTTTTTTTGTGAGGAAGATTAGCCCTGAGCTAACATCCATGCCCATCTTCCTCCACTTTATATGTGGGACGCCTACCACAGCATGGCTTGCCAAGCGGTGCCATGTTCACAGCCGGGATCCAAACCAGCGAACCCTGGGCCACTGAAGCAGAACGTGCACACTTAACTGCTGTGCCACCGGGCCGGCCCCAGTACTTTTATAATTTTTATTTGTACATTTTGATTGTTAATTCATCTACAATTCTTTCTGTATAGGGTCTCGAGGAGGAAATCTACCTTTATTTTCCAAACAGATAGCTAATGGTCTCAACACCTCTTATGTTGTCCATCTTTTCCCCGTTGATTTAAAATAGAACCTTTATCATTGAGTCCATTTAAAGATGGGTCTATATCTGTACATCCTACTTTATACCAATCTGTCTTTCCCTTGCATTTACCAAACGATCTTAATTACTCTTGATAGTCTAATATCTGACAAAGCAAGTCCTTCCAGCTCCATTTGCTACACATTGCTCTTTAAAAGAAAAAAATTTCTTAATTGTCTTTTCTTGTCTATAGTCTCTCTTCATATAGTCAAGTCCCTAGCCTCCCAAGAATTCCCATTGAAGTTTTGATTGAGATTACTTTGAACTTAGAGATTAATAAGAGAGACTGACATCATTATAACATTGAATTTTCCCATCCAAGATTATAAATCTCTTCATTTATTCAAAATGTTTTAAACTGTCTTTCAGAAAATATTTACAATTTTTTTCATTTAAGTCACACATTTCTTGATAGGTTTCTACTTTTGTTATCCTTATAAGTTTTTCCATTACATTTTTTCATTAGTTATTGCTTGCATACATGAAGATGTTGATTTTGTTTATCTTATACTGAGCCATTTTATTGTACTCTCTTATTAATTCTAATTAGTGTTTCATTGGTTGTCTTAGATTATCTAAACAGGCATTCATATTGCCTGTATATGATTTTTGTCTCCTCCTTTGCAGTATTTACCTCTTTATTTATTTTCTTCTACATCGGCTAAGACCTCTAGAATACTGCTGAATAGCAGCAATTATAGCAGGCATTCTTGTCTTCCTCATGAAAAGGCTTCTAATAAAGTATGATGTTCAATTAAGTGTTTTAATAGATCATCCTCATCAAATTAAGGCAATTTGTTTCTTTCTTTCTTTCTTTCTTTTTTTAAAGCTGCAGTGCATGGTTGCATATCCTAGTTGGTAGTTTAGTTCTCTATGTGAGCTCCCGCCACAGTATGACAACTGACAGACAGGTAGTGTGCTTCCACAACCAGAAAAGGAAACTGGGCGGTGGCAGTGGGAGAACTGAATCTTAACCCACTAGACCACCAGGGCTGGCTCTAAGGCAATTTCTTTCTTTTTCCTAGTTTACAGTAGCTTTCATCAGGAATGGGAGTTGAACTTTATCAAAAGTTTTCTCAGCATCTTACAAGATTATCTTTTTATTCTTTAGTCTCTCAGTGTAGTGAACATATTCCCTACTGTCAAACACTTGCATTACTGGAATTAATACTACTTAGTCAATTCAATTCACTCAACAACAATTTATGAACCTAACACAGGTCAACCACTTTTCTGGGCACTTGGCATGTATTAGGGAACCAACAATGATTCCTCATGGAGCTATAGTCTAGCAGATGTCTATGATCTATTTTTCTTTTAACCCATTGCTGAATTTATTTATTTTTTACCTTTGAGGAAGGTTAGCCCTGAGCTAACATCTGCTGCCAATCCTCCTCTTTTTGCTGAGGAAGACTGGCCCTGAGCTAACATCCATACCCATCTTTCTCTACTTTATATGTGGGACACCTGCCATAGCATGGCTTGACAAGCAGTGCGTAGGTCCACACCCAGGATCTGAACTGGTAAACCCAGGCCACCAAAGCAGAACATGTGAACTTAACCACTGCACCACCAGGCTGGCCCCCATTGTTGAATTTAAATTGCTAATATTTGATTTAGTATTTTTATGTTTACAGTTATAAGTGAGATGGACGTAAGTTTTTCTTCTTTGTGCTAATCTCTGCTTTCCTTGTCAAGGTTAGGTTAATCTTGTAGAAATATATTGCAAGTGTTTTGTTATTTTCCATGCTATAGGAATGTAGAAGTAACAGATGAATTTCTCTCTCCCTTAAAGATTTTGTATAACTTGCCCATAAAATCTAGACCTGGGGTCTTTCCTTTTCCTTTAAAAAAATGTTTTTAATTGTAAAAAATACATAAAATTTACCATCTTAACCATCTTTAAGTGTATAGTTCAGCAGAGTTAAGTATATGCACGTTGTTGTGCTCTTTTCCTTTTTAAATACATTTCTTTTGCTACCTTTTCAATTGCCTCTACGGTTATTGGGCTGTTAGAGTCTCTACCTCTTTGAGTGAATTTTGGTTTGCCTTTCCTAGAAATTCCTGTTTCACTTAGATTTTAAATTTATTGCTATAAAGTAGTACACAATACATTTTTATGCTTTGTAAATCTTCACTATTTCTGCGATTATGTCCCCTTTTCATTCCCAATGTTGTTTTTTTGTATTTTCTCTCCTTCCCCATCTTTCTCTTTTTATCAGATGTACCAAAGATGTGTCTGTTTTATTGATCTTTCAAGAGATCAGCTTTTGGATCTACTAATCAAGTATACTTTTTATTGTTTGTTTCAACTTCCTTACCTCTTTTAATTCCATCCTTTTGCCTTTTTTAGAGTTGATGTTCTTCGTCTAACTTATTGAGTTTAATATTTGGTTCACTGATTTTCAATCTTTCATGTTTTCTAAGTGCATTTCTAAAGCTGTACATTTTCTTTTTAATACTCCTTTCTGTATACTATAGGTTTTGCTATATAATGTTCTCAGTATTGTCTTTCATTTCAGTTTTGATTTTCTTTTAACCCAAAGCTATTTGCAAGTGTTCTTTTAACCATACAAGCAAATCATTATTCTTTTTGGTTACTTGTTGGCAGTATATATTCTTTTCCCCTCCCCTCACACTCATTCCCGCACAGAGAACCAGTCCCCCACTTGAGGGCAGACTACTCCCAAGATGGGCCTCACCCAGTGGGCTGAAGATCAGCATGCCCTCTCTAGCCTGTGGTCCCACACTCACTGCACCCTGCTCTGCCATGTAAGGGTCATTTTACACATTTGTCTTTCTCACCAGCTGAGGCCTTTTGGTAAGGAATTCAGAGATCTGTTAATACTACATTTTGAAACAGTATTTCTCAAAGGGAGGTCCAGAGACCTTGTGCATCAGAATCACCAGGTGGTACAAATTAAAAGTATAGCTCCCAGAGCCCCTTTAAGATCTATTAAGTCAGAATCTCCAGGGGTGGAGGTCCAGGAATCGCCTTTTTTCTTTTTTTTTTTGCAGGGAAGGATTCACCCTGAGCTCACATCTCTTGCCAATCTTCCTCTCTTTTTTCTTCTCCCCAAAGCCCCAGTACATCATTGTAGATTCTAGTTGTAAGCCCTTCTAGGTCTTCTGTGTGAGGGTCTGCCACAGCATGGCAACTGACAGACAGGTGGTGCGGTCCCACAACTGGAACTGAACCGGGCTGCTGAAGCAGAGCAAGGAACTTTAACCACTAGGCCATCAGGAATGGCTCTGTGGTTTTTATCTAATGAACAGTATTGACAGTTCTATTAAAATAGTATTTCTGTTAAACACCGCTTTTCAACATGTAGGGCTTTTTTAATATCATTTGAGGAAAACATTTAGTTTCAGTCCTTTTTAGGCACTCTTTTTAACTGCTTTTTCTATGTGAGCCACCACCACAGCACAGCAACTGACAGACAAGTGATGTGGTTCTGTGACCAGGAAACGAACCCAGCCACAGAAGTGGGGAGAGCACCGAACTTTAACCACTAGACCATCGGGGCTGGCTTGTGGGAATCTCCATTTTAACAAGCACCCCAGGGGCTGGCCTGGCAGCATCGTGGTTAAGTTTATGCAGTCTGCTTCGCTGGCCCAGGGTTCGCAGGTTTGGATCCCAGGTATGAACCCACACACCACTTATTAAGCCATGCTGCAGCAGCATCCCATATACACAGTAGAAGATTGGCATGGATATTAGCTCAGGGAGCATCTTTCTCAAGCAAAAAGAGGAAGATTGGCAACAAATGTTAGCTCAGGGCCAATCTCCCTCACAAAAGAAAGAAAGAAACAAGCACCCCAGGTGAGTCTATTCCAGCATAGAGAAGTTTGACGACTATTGCTCTACATGATACTCTGATAAGCTTCACTTAGTTCAGAGCAAGGCAACTTCGTAGGAAGGTTTTAAGAACCATGTCACATAAAGAATATTGAAGAAACTTAGGCTGTGTAAAGCTAGAAAAAAGACTTGGTGGGGAGAACACAAGAGATGCCACTCATATGAAAGATACTTTAAATTTACTCCATGTAGTTTTTAAAGGGTTAAGTCCAAAGGGTAAACATTAGAGGGAGACAGATTTGGCTCTAATATAAGGAATAGATCTCTAACAATTTGAACTCTTCAAAAATGGAATAGCTGGGGCCAGCCTGGTGGCACAGCAGTTAAATTCGCACATTCCAGCCCAGGGTTCGCCGGTTCGGATCCCGGGTGTGAACATGGCACTGCTTGGCAGGCGATGCTGTGGCAGGCATCCCACATATAAAGTAGAGGAAGATGGGCATGGATGTTAGCTCAGGGCCAGTCTTCCTCAGCGAAAAGAGGAGCATTGGCAGCAGACGTTAGCTCAGGGCTAATCTTCCTTTAAATAAATGAAACAGCCTTCTTGTGAATTAGTGAGTTCCCTCCTATTTGGACATATTCAAGCAGATAATGGATGACTTTGTGCTAGAGATGTTGAAGAGAGACTTTGACATCAGGCAAGATAATTTCTACATTCCCTTCCAACTCATAGGATTCTTAAGATCCTCTAATTTTAGGTTCATGAGCTCAGTAAGAGTTATGATCATTACAACATTTCCAGATGATATTGGACACCCATTTCTTCATAATCAATGATTCAAATACACTTTTTGATTTAACACAATGTATACAAAAATTGTTTTGAGTAAATAAAATCTCACACAACTATATTTTTCCAAATTTCAGAGCTGTTTAAAGGTTTAGTTTCTTTCTGCACATATATGTGATGCCTAATCCCATTCTAAGAGCTAAAAACACAAAACCCTTACCAAAATTAGACGTGCAATGACCAAATAAACTCATCCACTGCTTACCTGAAGGTCAAGGATATGTGGCAAAGAATACTATTTATAACAACCCAATATTACAATCTGGTCTATAAAATAACCCATCCTCACAAAGTTGAAAAAATGAGTTTAAAATATGAAGCAGTGACAAGATGTATTAACTTGTGAAAATGGTTCTTTAATTTGTGCCTTTAAGTTGATAGAAAAAAACTCAGTACTACAATAGATAAATTATATATCACTATGTTTATGTAGTATTTGTGGCCAAGGTCCCTAAACAGAAAGTTATCCAGGGGCCAGCCCCGTGGCACAGTGGTTAAGTTCAGCATTCTCTGCTTCAGCAGCCCAGGTTCACAGGTTCAGATCCCACACGGAGACCTACACCACTTGTCAGGCATGCTGTGGCAACAACCCACATACAAAGTCGAGGCAGACTGGCACACATTAGCTCAGGGCTAATCTTCCTCAAGCGAAAAAAACAGGAAGATGGACAACAGATGTTAACTCAGGGCTAATCTTCCTCAGCAGAAAAAAAAAATTATCCAGTGGTGCCACGGGGATCAATAATAGCATCAAGAATTATTAGATTCAGGACTGGCCTGGTGGCATAGTGGTTAAGTTTGCACACTCTGCTTCAGTGGCCCGGGGTTCACAGGTTTGGATCCTGGGTGCAGACCTACACACTGCTCATCAAGTCAAGCTGTGGTGGCATCCCGCATACAAAATAGAAGAGGATTGGCAACAGATATTAGTTCAGGGCCAATCTTCCTCACCAAAAAAAAAAAAAAAGAGAGAGAGAGAGAGAGGAATTATTAGATTCAGATTTCATATTTTAGTTGAAAAAAGATAACATTTGTTTTCAAATTAAACTCTTAAAATAAAGAATATTATTCAACATATACCAGAGTTGAGGGAAATTTTTGGAAAAAGGAGACAAAAACGTATTGAGGAAGTCAACTTACTTTCCAGAGAACTCCACTAATATTAGAACCAAACATTTTTATTAGATACTAACTTACTTGCTTTTTTGTACCTTATGTCATCTTCTCTAGTTTGTGTTGTTACAGTCCTGCATATGTTAAATAAAAAAACAATTATATATTTTGCATGATCAATACGTTACAACATTAAGATCAGACTAATAATACAAACGCACTCCACTTTTTTTTTAAACTCCCTGCAATCGTACAGCAAGTCCTCAAGAACATAAAAACGTGAACAAAAAGGCTTTATATTTATCTTACAGAAGGTATAAACATCAGTTATAAAGAGATGCAAGCCTTATTTAGTTAAATATAATTAACATGATTACAAAAGCATCTCTAATAAAGCAGACAAAATAATTACATTGTTCATAGTTCTACTCAGAGTTCACTGAACTGTTAAAAACAACTTCAAAAACAATCAAATGCAAAGGCAAATCCCTACTACACAAATAAAATAAATGCAAAGAATGGTTAACCTTTGGATATTGACCAAGCATTCGTTTTTCCCCAGTCTAAACAACCTTGTCTTAATTCCTATGGCATACAGGACGGATTAGAAAAGAAGAGGCTAAAAATTAGCTGTTGCAGAGTTCCAGGAGTGTGGCATATGGGTGATGCAGTAACAGTGGAATTGAAGGGGGAAAGGCAGTCTTCCCCCAAAACCTGCTCTTCCTGCAGTCTTCTTCATCTCAGTCAATGGCAGCTTCACCGGCTAATTGTTCAGGCTAAAAACCTGGTACCTTGCTGGCACTCCTGTTGCACATATCCTTCATCCAAATCACCAGCTAATACTATCACAGTCTCCAGAATCCAACCATCCCCTCACCATCTCCACCTCCCTGGCTAAGATCTCCCATCTCTCACCTGGATTATTGTAAATGCTACTAACCAGTCTCCCTTTTTGCCTTTGCCCTCTGGAGTTTATTCTCAACCCAGGAGCCAAATTGATCCTCTCCTCAAAGCTCTCTAGTGACTTCCTGCTTCAATTCAAAATAAAAGTCAACGCCCTCATAATAGTGTCCTGCAGAAACTGCTCCCCATTATCTCTTTCCCCCTCACTGCCTCAGCTCCAGCTGCACTGGCCACTTTGCTCTTTTATGAACAGACCACTCCCACCTCCAGGGTTTTGCAATTGCTCTTTCTTTTACCTGGAAGTTTCTTTATTTAGATACCACATGGCTTGTTCCTTTCACCTCCTTCAGGTTTCTGCTTAACGTGCACTTCTCCACAAATAATTCCTGGACCACTCTAGTTATAACTGCAAACCTTACACATCCCAATACTCCTCCATCTCCCTTCTTGAAACCTGTTTTGTTTTTCTCTATAGAATTTATCACTACCTAATTCCCATAAATTTTACTTATTTTGTTTGTCTGATTGTCCTCACTAGATGGTAAACTCAATGAGATTAGGGATTTTGTCTGTTTTGTTCAATGCTATTTTTCCATAGCTAGCACACAGCAGGTGTTTAATAAACACTTGTTGAAAGAACGAATATCCACCATTAATCCTCTAGCGACCAGTGTTGAGAACTAGATGCCTTACACCATTTGGGGTGCTTCATACCAGTGCTAAAGCAGATGCATACATAGTTAGATTTATATTAATATACTACTCGCAGAAATTGAACAAGACATGTACAGTATGCAGATATAAAGCAAAGAGAATAATTTCCATGTGCAAAATATAAAACTCCTAGATTTCTGAACTGAGGTTTTCAAAGTCCATTTCCTTCATTTGAAAGACAGAAGTCTAGTGAGCTTAAATCATTTCTGAAGCTCATCCAGACATTAGCAGTAAAATATACTACAAGTCAGATTACCTGGCTCTCAATTCAGTGTTCTTTTCATTCTATCATGGTACTCTTTAAACTTGAGCATTCCTCTGACCAGGAACTGAATCATTCTATAGCCTCTGAGTTGAAATCACTACATCACCAGGAAATAAATGTCTAACTCCCAATATTATTCCTTAATTAAGTCATAGTGAGTAGATGTTGCTGTATTCTTTCAATGATAACTAGAAATTAAAGGGAAAGAAACCAATTTCACTATTAATTGTAAATTTTGTGCCATGAACAAAGGAAGCTGTCATTTGCATTACAGTATTCTGGGTATAAGCATGGATTCTGGTATTCACACCTCCAGGTTCAAATCCCAGTTTTGTCACTTATTAGTGGAAATCTTCTTAATCTCTCTAAGCTCTGATTTTCTCATTTTTAAAAAGAGGGTATCGGCCCTACTTATGTCTTTGAGTTGTGAGAATAATGCACAGAAAGCACTGAGCACATGGCCTAACACATACATATTCATGTTGACAGATGGACTGTCAATTGCAATCAGACATGAATAGAAGTTATAATCAGATACACCCCCTTCAAATTTTAGATGTTACTTTATATTTATTAAACTAATCTCCCAAATTAGAATGCTTGTTGATTTGAACCTTATAGCAATTAATTTTACCTAGTTCCTTAAGAAGTGAAAAAATTATAAAGCATTTTATAACTCATGCAACAACTCATATCCATTTAGCAATTCATATTCATGCAACAATTCAATAACATTTAAAGCCAAAAACAGATTAAACTCAACATTAAAGCATTTTGTAATCTATTTTGGCCAAAACAATGCATTTTCCCTCATTCATGTAGCCATTACTCAGTGGGCCAGCACCCTGTTACAAAGAGCCTATTAGTTATCGGTACCTTCTTGGTGGTCCAAGGGCGCCCTCTGCCTGAACACTGAAAAACTCAAAGCTAAATTAAATACTTTTTAAAAACTGATGCTTTCTCAAGTGAATTCTTAATCAGTAATTCTATGAAATTAATCCTCTCTTTAATCACTGCTACAGATAGTCAGAAAAAAACAAATGTTAGTCAGAAAAAAACAAATGTCGTGTCATCTGTTACAAGAGCACCAGAAAGGTCAAGTTTACATCCCTGTAATTTACCTGGGAGTTTGGAAAGAAAATCCATGATATTTTCCCCAGAATTTATTCCATATCATTCAATAAATTATTGGCGTGAATCACCTAAATCAGTATATTGATCTCTTTGTTTTGTCCACGTAAAACTCTACACTTTACTTAATATGCCATTGTAGCACTTTGCCCAGTAATGAGTATCACCAACATCAAATATTTATTGGGTATCTTCTGTGTACAGGACACTGCACTAGGTCAAAAGGATGGAAAAAACCCATTCTCTATCCTCAAAGAAATGATTGTCTACTTTCTAAAAAAGGATGCGCACAAAGAAATCTATGGTAAGATGCCCACTGAAAAAGATAGGCTTCTCCCATTTGCTGCTTTCTGCGTCACCTTAGGAAAATTAGCCGACTTATCTAAACCTCAGTTTATCTGTAATACGGAGATGATACTCACCTCAAAACAAAGTTGCAAAAGTTAACTGAGATCTTTGCAAAGGGCTCAGCACATGTAAAATATCAGTAAAAGGTGGTTGCTTATATTTATTAGTATTACTAAGAGAAATCTTGAGTAACAACATCCTACATTAAATTTCATTGGCTTCAAATAGAAAGATGTGTAAACAAAATATTTTGTATCTTATTTTTTCAACATTAAATGTTCTCTCCAGTGAAGAAAAACGTGTGACCCTGACCAAATGCTTGATCAAGTCAATATTGAGCCATTTGTACAGGAATTATTTCATTATAAAAAATATAATTAAGACTACTTTACCACTAATGAAATTTAAGGATTTATAAGAACACACATTTTTCTGGTACTTACTTCAGGTAGCTTGCCTGTTCTCTTGAAACATCTAAAATGTTAAAAATAATTCTATCACATTTTATAGTCATCTACATTTCTAACACAAAGAACAGCCCAAGAACAAAATCATGATCACCAAACGGATCTTAGCAATATACATATATAATTTCAGAAATAAGAACTTATACATCTCCTTAACACTACAAAGCACTTTTAAATTCATTTTGTGAATTTTAACAATTTCTCAGGGAAGCAAGCACATGACAAATATTTTTTATATTCAATTTGTGGGTGGGGAAACTTATAAATAGTAAAACTAAGCACAGTACAAAATATTTGCTAAGAAAGAGTAATTAAAGCTAGCCTAAAGACTACATGTATTATCTCCCCTAATTCTCACACCAAACTAAGGTGGGGGTCATTTTCTCCACTTAGAAATGAGGAAACTAAGGCACAGAGCAGTTACGTAGCTTGACAAAGTCCCGCGACTGGCACACAGAATAATCAAATCCAGGTCGTCTGATTCCAGAGTCTGCACTCTCAACCTCTATATATACTTCCTACGGCTTAAGATAATAATTTTCTTAAATATCCATAAGTCTATCTGACATAAATGGGGGGAAAGGATAGCTCTTTTTTACCGAAGAATTCCAAATAATAACTATAGAACAAATGAGGAAAATACTTAGCATCAGGTAAACACCAATTGTTTCAGGCAAGAACCATCAATGCCTTCTGGCTAAAATTAGCAGGTGAAATTACGATGAGAAATAGGATATTTGTAACACATCAAGGCATCTCTCCATATAATATTTATTAATTACAAGGAGAAAAATAGTAACTCTACAGTGGAGAAAGCAGCAGACACCACCTAAACCAAGTGATCAAAGTTAACATCACCACCAGAAAGGCAGAATCATTGAAATTACTGAGTGCAGACAGAACCCTTCATGCAAATAATTTTACTTTCCTGAGGAAGATTAAGCCTGAGCTGACATCTGTTGCCAATTTGCTTATTTTGCTTGAGGAAGATTAGCCTTGAGCTAACATCCATGCCAATCCTCCTCTGTTTTGTATGTGGGTCACCACCACAGCATGGCTGATGAGTTGTGTAGGTCCATAACTGGGATCCGGGCCACCAAAGCAGAGCACGCTGAACTTAACCACTAGGCCACAGGCCAGCCCTGCAAATAATTTTTACTTAGTGATGTAAAACTTTTCAGTAGTTTTGCTACCACAAAGTTCAGTACTAAACCACCAACTGTGATAAAAATCTAACAAATTCTGAGTTTGGTAGGCAATAAACATCTGAAATCACTTGAAGCATATTTGTCCTAAGTTTTGTCTTTGTGAAAATTGTATGCTTTACAAATTATGGTGGAGCAGGCCAAATCTTCCCATTAATATTTCCATTATTGTATAGTAATGCAAGATAAAGTTATTATGGAAATTATATTTGGAAGCTATAGTTTACAAATACTGAAATTGATTCTATTTTTAAATTTTCTTATCAAAGGGGATTAAATACATCATAAGTAAGCAATAAGCTAAAAGATCTGTCTACCTTTTGATTTCAAATAATCAAAGCTGACATTTATTGAACATTTACTATGTGCCATTTTTTCTGCATTTCATTTAATTCTCACAATTTCATAAGGCAGATTATATTATCACCATTTATCAGATGAGGAAATGGTTAGAGAGGCTAAGAACATTGCACAAGGACTGACTGTCTGATGCTAGCAATACTGTCATTCTTTCTCCAAATATTTTTTCAATTGCTAACCAGTGGAAAATCTAATTAATTTGAGTTTCACTGAATTTCATCTTTACTTTCCTCCCATCCAGGGCTTGTTGGGGAAATCTTAACACATAGCAACAAGAAGAACGGTAGACAATTAGTAATCTAAGATAACTAAGAGTTGGCCATATTGTTATTATAATTATACAGAAGCTTATTTACATATTCTTTGTTTTATATCAAGTTTTGAGTTCTTATAGAGGAAAAACAGGATTTTGATTAAATATAAAATGGGTAGTTAAATCACTAAATAGGACACACTTTGTAGGAAGCTAAAGCACATGTAATTATTCAGGTAATCATTACTGATTATTCCCTTGACATACATATTTACAAGTCTAAACAAAATGTACAACTGTAAATACTGTATTTTTTTAACGTCTTGTTTTCTATCCTCAAAGCAGATTTCTTAGACCCAGCGAAAATAAATTTTTCAAGTGCCTGCATTAGAAAATTTTACAACTGATGTAATCATTCACATTTGAAGAATGTCATGATTTATTTTTTAAATTTGAAGTCTTAATTATTGAAAATATTTCTTGTTAATACAGTTTATTTGCACGTTAAGTAAAATAACATAAGTAGGGCACTTCATATTGCCTTCTGAATTTGCTGTGTCTTGCCTATAACAAAACAAGTCACTCTGGGTTTATCCCAGATGAGTCACAAAGCAAGAGTTTGGACTTTATCATTAGTTTCAGTTCTATTTTTAGAGGTATGGGGATAGAAAGAAGTTCTTAATCTGGAGATATTTAAAATGGCCTTTGTAGTTTTCTTCAGAAAGGAAAAAGGCTGTCAAACTTCCAGACCATCACAGCCTACTTTAAATATATAACTATTTTGTACAAAATGTTTACATTCCACATCTTATCAATGTATAAAATAACACTGCCACTGACATCAATGGAATTTCATGGCAACGGAACGAGTTAATAAGCCTTATCAAAATAGGCATTTTCGCCCTCCTTTAAAATTTATAATTGTCCAAGTATAAATAATCAAAAGGATGTAGTTTCTTTCCACATACTACTTACAGATTGACTACTGTCTAAAAAAGCACAAAGTTCACGGACAAATTTTTCTCTCCTTGTTCTTTCTAAAACAGACATAAAATGGAACACAATCTTAGACTAAAGTCCAAATTATAGGTAAGAAAACAAAAACGAAGTGACACAGGAGGGTGGAGGTGAATTTTCAAATATTGATTAACTTACAAGATTCATAAGTGTTTCATTTCTCATTAAGCATTGGTTTGCTGTTTTCTGTAACATATGAACATTTCAAATTGATTAAGAATAGAATTTTCATATAACATTAGATTTTTCTCATTTGTATCCAAAGATTCTCATTTTCATTCTACTCTAACTTTTCTTTGAAAACATATCTCAAAAATAGAAAAAATGCCCAATGCGAAGTTTTAGTTACTTGGTAGAAAAACTGAAAAGGAGAGAAAATAATTTTCGCAATTTCAGATGAAAAAAATCTATATATCAAGTGGGTTTTGATCGCTTAAAGAATTTGAAAATACACTGTATATAACATTTTATAAAGTAGTCTTAACAGCCAGATTAATGTTAGCGTGCTCTGGGTCTAGTTTTAACTGTATACTTCTTACAACATAATGAAAGAACGACTGATTTGGTAATGAACTTGTTGATTAAACTGACCCCATCAAACACTACTCATTATTTTGGTGGAAATATTTACAAGCAATTACAGTCACTGATTTCTCGCAGTTGTTTCTTGTTATCTTACTGACTTTACAACTCCCCAACGTAAAGGTGCAGAAAACTGTTTACCCTCCTTTTCGAGAAACAGTACGAGGGAGAGAAGACCTGCGGGGTATAAACACAAATACAGACATTTAGAAGTGGATGGCTTTAAGATTCATTTTGTTGCTAAGTTTTTGACGTTTCTTAAATCAAACTTTGTAAATTTTCCCTTAAAATCCCCACGCTACTTTTGCTTTAGCCCGCCGGGCACGCGCTGCCTACCCACTGCAGACTCCCTTAACGCGGCTCCCGGCCGCAGTTGCAGCGTCGAGGTCCCCAGCACCGCGCGAGTCGGAGCCCGCGGAGTCCGAGCGCCCAGGACGCCGGGCCCGGAGTCGCTCCGGGCTCCGCTGGACCCGCGGGCTGCGAGGCTCGCCCGCCGACCCCAGCTCCAGGCCCTCGTGCGGATCCGAGGGCTCCCCCAAAACATCCCTAAAGGCATTCCCTTTGTTCAGTCATCCATTCAACAAATATCTGTTCCATTTCGGACGCCCCCTCAGTCTTGAGAAAACCAGTGCGGCCTCACTTTGCAGGGCACTGGCCTCCCTTGCGAACGACCCAACGAGGACGAGGAAACCGACTCTCGGCCACCACTTAGCAAACACCGCGTAGGATTTGCCAAATGCCGTCCCTCCGAGTCCCGGGCGTCCGGCGGCATTACGCCACCTCCCTTCCCTTCACCCTTCACTGCCACCCAAGAAAGCGTTCATGGCCAACTGTGACCACGGCCACGCTCCGCGCTTCTCGCCTCCGAGCCAACCTGACGCCACGTTCTCCCCAAACCAGCGGGCGGGACTTCAGGGCCAGGCCGGGGCATCCCGGACCAAGGGCTGGAGCAGTCCTAGAGTCCGGGCCTCAAACACGTCCAGGCTGGAGGCGGGTAGAGAATCACGTCTGGGTGTAGCGGCCCAAGATGTCTCAGCTCGACTTTGCCATCGCGCCCCGAGGCTTGGTCCCCCGGGCGCGCAGCGGAACTACAACTCCCACCACCGCGGCCGCCCGGACTTCCGGAAGCCAGTGCCGGGCGGAAAGGAAGCGGCTGAGACGGGGCCAAGAGGCTGGGGGTTAATTTAACCGGAGTGGGTGGGAAGGGCTGTAGGGCTAACCTGTCAGTTCGCCACCATGAACGTGGTTTTTGCTGTGAAGCAGTACATTTCCAAAATGATAGAGGACAGCGGGCCGGGTATGAAAGTACTTCTCATGGATAAAGAGACGGTGAGTTTGCTTCTGCTCAGTTTTTGTTTGTGAGGGAACCCTCCCTCCCCTCCAATAGCCGGTCCCGTTCCGCTGTAGGATTTTGTATCTGATTAAAGAGTTTTTAAATGAGGGTCAGCTCTGTGTGGAACTGAAAGGTTGTATAAAGCTTGCCCAGTAGGTTTTCGGTCTAAATGACTCTAACTACTACCCGAGATTTCTTCTTGTACCCGAACAATGTATTGAAGTCAGAAATCCTTTTCCAAATGTCTCTGCCACGAAATACTATGTGAGACAGAGCACTTGGAAGACTGTGGGATGGTCCTATTATTTCCACTCAGCGTTGTATTTTTAAAGTAAGGCTGTTGGGGCTCAAGCTGAGATAATAGGTTATTGTTTGTTGGTCACGGAATTTTTTTAAAAAATCTTTAAGATGATGGAAAACATTTGGTGGGAAATTTATGAATTTTCCGTGTTCAGAGAGAGCATGCTTTTCATTCTGGTACGTTGCCTCCATGTTTTGGATGCAGTAAATGTTATTACTTATATTAATATTTGTTATCCAGCTAAGTATTAATGAAAAAAAATTAAGTCGTAGATATTGCTACTTGTTTTTATTATTCTAGACCGTCATAATATTAGTTAATTCTTCTTTACAGACTGGCATAGTGAGTATGGTATACACACAATCGGAGATTCTTCAGAAAGAAGTATACCTTTTTGAACGCATTGATTCTCAAAATCGAGAAATCATGAAACACCTGAAAGCAATTTGTTTTCTTCGACCTACGAAGGTACTACATAAACTGAGCTGCCATCTGCCCAGGCAAATACAGAACACGTGATCTGAAGGCATTAAGGAGGCAAAATAAATTTGTGTTATCATTTGCGGCATCATAATTATCCTGGTTTATCAGAGTTATAACCTTGACTCCCCCGCTTTCCACATCTCAGTTCACTCCTGACCAGTTTTTCAAGGAAAAAGCCAGTTTTTCTCTTGATGATGTTGTTTAGGTTCTCAGCTTTTTCCAAAGCCACTAACTTCCATAACAGAGACCCACATCACTTTATTCCTGGATTAACTTCCATACCTATCACACTGAACACCATTGCCCCTTAACCTTAGATACTTAGATGTTTATATCAGTGTCTTAAGTCTTTATCATTTTATTCACATCTATGCTCAGGAACCTAGAATGACTCAATTTTACTTCCATTATTAAATCTATATTTAATAGCCCAAGCTTCAAAGCCCTCCTTTAGCTGGTCTAGTCTGCCCCTACGTATCCGACCTCCTATGTCCTACCTCTGCTCTTCCACTACAGCCACCTAGACCCTTTTATCATCCCTCCACATACTCATTCCTGTCCTCTGTTCTCTTCCCCTAATTAAAGGTTCTTTAGCCTTCTATCAATTTCATTCATCATCTAAATCTAGCTTGAGTCCTCCTTTAAAAATCCTAGCTATTTCAATCTTTGTTTGTTTGTTTTGGTGAGGGAGATTGGCCCTGAGCTGACATCTCTACCAGTCTTCCTCTCTTTTGTATGTGGGATGCCACCACAGCATGACTTGAGTGGTGTGTAGGTCCACACCCAGATCCAAACCTGTGAACCCCAGGCTGCCGAAGCGACGCACGTGAACTTAACCACTACGCCACCGGGTCAGCCCCTCAATCTTATTTTGTATATTCTCTTGCCTTGTATTCATGTCCATCAACTCCAATGTACTCTTTTTACCATGCTTGTACATTATGTACTTTCCAAAATATAAATTTGATCATGTTACCCCTGCTTGAAATCCTTGAATGAATTCTCATTGCTTTTATGATGAAGACAAACTTAATTATGGCCTACAATGCCTTGTGTTGTCTAGTTCCTACCATTTCTACAGCCTCATTTCAAATCATTCCCCCTTTTGCATTTAGCCATGTTAATTTTTCAGTCCACTGTATTACATCATATCACAGGACCTTTCCACAGTCTCTTCTCTCTGCCTGGAACTTCTTCACTTCCTCAAGCAAATCTTCCTTGGCATTACTGACCAGGTCAAACCCCGCCCTCTTATAAGGACTTATAGCACCATCTTCCTCTCCCTGTTGTTTGTCAGGGTTGAAGTTTTATATAGTTTGTGTGATTAATTAATATCTTTCTCACCTACCAGCAGTAAGCTCCATAAAAGCAGAGATGGTATCTGCTTTTTCACACTATTATGTCCCCAGTGCCTGCCACGTAGTGGATACTCAGTAGTTCCTCAATTAATGAATACATTAATTAGTAATATTTTATACTAGTTTCCAGTTGTTTCATATTTGTAGCTCTTAGTCATGAAATTTTGGTTCTGAGAGGGATCTTAGAGATATAGTATGGACTAGATGTAGTCCATCATTTTCCTAACATTTTTTATTAGAGAAACTCTTTACAGCTATATATACACTCACTCGAACTCAAAATATGTTCTTAAAAACAATTTTTTCTTAAGATTATATTATAAAGTTAATTTTTAATGTATTTTAATCTAAATGACAATTTTAAAAACATTTTTCCCATTTAGCAAGCAATATGTGTGGTTTATATTACTTTTAATTCTGTAAGGAAATGTATGATTTTTTTCCTAACATTCAAAAATGATATTTTTATATCCTGTACTTTGACCAAATTTACATTGAAATTTAATCATGTGTTATAGTATCAAAAATAGATAAAAACGTGCATTATGATCTTATGTAACTGGAGTTCTTGCCAGCCCTAGTGGTGTGGTTAAGATTTGGCACTCTCTCTGCCCCACCCTGGGTTCGTTTCCCAATCAGTGAAACACACAAACCACACCACCACCCATTTGTCGGTTGTCATGCTGTAGCCAAGTGATGGCTGTGTGTTGCTGTGATACTGAAAACCATGCCACTGGTATTTCAAATATCAGCAGATTCAGGATCACCCATGGTGGACAGTTTCAGTGGAGCTTCCAGACTAGGACAGACTAGGAAGAAGGACCCGGCTGTCCACTTCTGAAGAAAACTGGCCGTGAAAGCTCTATGCATAGCAGCGGGGCGTTGTGTGATATGGCTTGCAAAGATGAGAGGATGGTTTACAAAGGCCAGGCAGAGTTCAGCTCCACTGTACACAGGGTTGCTAGGAGTCAACGCTTGACTCGAGGGCACTAACAGCAACAATTGGAATTCTTATGGTTAGATCATATAAAAATCAACTGTTTTTTACTTCTAAATTTCATATGTTATTTTAAAATTGTGTAACTTTAGAAGAAGTCTTAGCTGCTGTTTGCAAATACTTTACAAACCTTGCAGTTGTACAGAGTTTAGGTCCCAACAATTTAAAAGCCAAAGTGAATATAATTATATTTTCTCTTGAAAGTTGGTTTTTAAAGGGCTAAACATATTTTGATATTTCATATAAGAATTTTTATCAGATGAATACAATTTATAGACAAGCAGCTTGAGACAAATTTCAGAATTATTATCAATTTTGTGTTTTATTTCAACATCTGTGTCCTTCCTATTTTTTAATCTTTTTTTTTTTAAAGATTGGCACCTGAGCTAACAACTGTTGCCAACTTCTTATTTTTTGTTTTTCCTCCCCAAATCCCCCCAGTATATAGTTGTATATTTTTAGTTGTGGGTCCTTCTAGTTGTGGCGTGTGGGACGCCACCTCAACATGGCCTCATGAGCGCTGCCATGTCCGTGCCCAGGATCTGAACCCTGGGTCGCCGAAGTGGAGCGTGTGAACTTAACCACTCGGCCACGGGGCCAGCTCCTATTTTTTAATGTTAATTTGACCAAGGTAGCACAGCTAGTTAATATTATATATGATTCTTGATCATTAAATTTAATGTATCTCTTTTTCATCCCCAGCCCTCACCACCCCCCCCAACATATATACACTTAATCTAGACCTCAGCACACGGTAGACTCTCAGTAAATAGTTAAATAAATAAATCAATGGACATTTATTGCTTTTTCACATAAGCAATGCTCATACTTTGTTTGTTCTTTCTTTTCTAGGAGAATGTGGATTATCTGATTCAGGAGCTCCGAAGACCCAAATACAGTATATATTTTATTTGTAAGTGTGTTGTTTCACCTATTCAATCATGTAACTTTATCCTAGCTAGCATGTTCTTTGGGCACTTCATGTCATCGATAAGTTTATTGAATCCATCACTATAAGAGTCTTTTTTTTTATGTCCTTTTGAAGTATTAAAAGTCTTATGACCAACATTCTGTTTGAGAGAGCTAAATGTGATTTCCATTCATCATTGATGGCTTAGGTAAAAAAAAAAAATTTAAGTTTTACTTTGCCTCTTAAGATTCTTTGAAAATCAAAAGTAGTAAGTAGCCAGATTTCACATCCCACCTTTACAAAAGAAGTGCATACTTATTTCTATTTTATACTTTTATAAACTGAGGCCTAGAAGCTGATTTATTTATTTGGAGGGAGGATATACTTGAGTTTGTTGGAAAAGCAGAGATTCATTTTACATACCAGATGAAAATATACCACTTCTCTTCACTACTTTAAGTAATACTTGAAAGTACAAGTCATCAGGTAGATATCTCTTATGTGCATAACTTTTTTTGGGGCGAGAGGGAGTCCTGGAAATAAATTAGGTTTCTGATTACTATACAATATGTACAAGGTTTTGTGATGTAATAGATTCTGCTTTGGACGTTACATCTTTTCTCCTCTAGATGTCATTATTGATCTTTATAGAATTAGTATAGTTTATTCGATGCTGTTTCCAAAACAAAGGACAAAATTTAACAATCAGTATGTAGGGCACTTGAGAAGTTTTAAAGCTTACTTGAAGGCTTTGAAGTTTTAGAGTTTAGACTATAGTCTAACACATACATACTTTCTTCAGCATGTACTGCAATTTAGTAACCATACCAAAAATTAATATTTGTGATAAGACTTTGAATTTTATAAAGAACTTTCTCATATATTATTTCATTTGGCTCTTACAACAATCTCAACAGGTAAAAATAGGCAATTTTATTAGTTTCTGTCATTCTAGTTTTTTGTTTTGTTTTGTTTTTTTAGCTAATAGTCACAGGTGTTCTGTCTTAATTAAACTTTATTTTGAAATAACTGTAGATTCACACACAGTTGTAAGAAATAATACAGAGATCCCATATTTCCTTTACCCAATTTCCCCCAATGTGACATCTTACATAACTAGAGGACACTATCACATCCAGGATATTGACATTGATACAATCAAGATACAAAACATTTCCCTCTCTATGGGGATCCCTCATATTGCCCTCTTATAACTACTCTACTTCCCTCCCACCCCAACCCCCTCATTAACCCCTGGCAGCCATTAATCTGTTCTCCATTTCTATAATTTTGTCATTTCAAGAATGTTATATAAATGGAACCATACAGTATATGAGCTTTGGAATTGGCTTTTCTGTACTCCGCATAATTCTCTCGAGATTTATCCAGGCTGTTTTGTATCAGTAGTTCATTCCTTTTGATTACTGAGTATAGTCCATGGTATAGATGTACCACAGTTTGTTTATTCACCCATTGAAGGACATCTGCGTTGTTTCCAGTTTTGGCTGCTATAAATAAAGCTACTATACACATCCATGTACAGGTTTTTGTATGAACATAAATCTTCATTTCTCTGTAATAAATAATGCTCAGGAGACTAATTGCTAAGTCATATCGTAGTTGTGTGTTTAGTGTTTTAAGAAACTGCTAAACATTTTCTAGAGTGACTATACCATTTTACATTTCCACTAACAATGTACAGGTGATCCAGTTTCTTTGTATCTTTATGAGCATTTGGTGTTGTCCCTTTTCATTTTAGCTATTCTGATAAGTGTGTAATCATTCCAGTATTTTTTAGTCTGATCACAAGCTGGATCTTAGGAAAGTGTAGAAATGTTTGTACTCGGTAACATACCTAGAGAGAGAGAGAGAGATTCCCTGTGCTGCCAAATTTAAGTGGACACCTAACAGAGTCACTCTTGCTGAGTCTCTTAGCTAAAAATTGAATAGGTCATGAGATGAAGGACTCCTTTTTTCTCTGAAGAGAGTTCTTTGGGGCCAGCCCCGTGGCCAAGTGGTCTAGTTCACGTGCTCCGCTTCAGTGGCCCAGGGTTTGCTGGTTCAGATCCTGGGCATGGACATGGCACCGCTCGTCAGGCCATGCTGAGGCAGCGTCCCACATGCCACAGCTAGAAGGACCCATAACTAAAATATACCACTATGTACTGGGGAGGACTTGGGGAGAAAAAGCAGAAAAAATAAATAAATAAATAGAGTTCTTTGATACAGTGGTTGAGATTAATAACAAATAATAAATCTAATATTTATTCTTCTGGTTCTAAAGATTGAATTGGGCTGTAAATCTCTGTAATAGAAGAAAAAAATTATATATATTAAAGTAGTTAGCACTAAAGCCTAGGAAAAATAGACTGTTGAAATTTCTTGGGTGGAGCAATCAATTTCACAATTTTATCTGTTTGAAATAAACTAAAATGAGTTTGTATATAATAATTTTATTCACTACAGAGTTTCATCACAATTTATATTAGCACTAAACTGCCCTGTTAAATAATTTTATTTTTGCATATTTTTGTGTCTACTAAATACCTTGTATAACAAGCCCCTCCCTTTTATTAAAAAAATCTTTTTATTATGGACATTTTAAAATACATACAAAAGTTGACAGAATAGCATAATAACTCCCAATGTACCCATCACCCAGTTTCAACAATTACTGCACCAAGGCCAATCTTGTTTTAGCTGTACTGCCACCTACTCCCACACCAATGTTATTTTGAAGAAAATGTAAGATAGCATATGATTTCATTCACAAATATTTCAGTATGCGTCTCTAAAAGATGAAGACTCATTTAAAAAAATACCATTAGTACATCCAAATAACAAAAAATAATTCCTATTTTCAAGAAATCGTTCGGTGTTCAAATTTCAAATTCTCGTCTTTTTTTTTCCTCACTGGTTGTTTGAATCGGGATCATAGTAAGGTCCACACATTGCTATTGGTTGATATGTTGTTTACGTTTCTTTAATCTATAGATTCTCTCTTTCTCTCTCCTGTGCAATTTATTTATTGAAGAAACTACGTTGCTCTGTTAAAGTTTCCCACAGCTGGATCTTGCTGATTGCATCCCTTGGAATAGTTTAACATGTTCTTTGCAGTTTAAAATGTTCCTCCGTCCTCTAGTTCCTGTAAATTGGTATCTGGATATAGAGGCTTAATTAGATTCAGGTTTGATTTCTTTTTGGCCAGAATACTTCGTAGGTAGTGTTGTGTGCTTCGGTGATTGTCTCTTATTGTGATATTAGCAGCAGTTGATACTCAATGCCTAAGTCCATCTGTTGATTCATTAGTGGTTGAAAAAAAGGATGATGATGTTTTAATTCTATCATTACCATTCCTTCTTTGTTTTTTATCTGGAATATTTCTATAAAGAGAAATTTTCCCTCATCTACTATTTGGTTATCTGGTGGTACAGTTTGTATACAGAAAGATAAAAGCTTACTTCTTTTCCTTTATTTGCTATTTTCAATAACTTGGTTCCCTAGCATCTGCCAGTGCCTACAATGGTGGCCCCTTTTCTTTTTTGACTGATATGAATTTATGGACTTAAATATATTTGTGCTACTCATTCCAATTTGAAGTTGTTTGACTTTGACATATACCACAATGTATACTAAACTTCAGTTAGTCTTTAGGCTTTAACAGTCAGGCCCACTTATGTCTAATTGCAGCAGAGATGATCTCCTTTGAGTAAACCACAACTCATATGTCTGTTTCAGATTTCAGTAATGTGATCAGCAAGAGTGATGTGAAGTCATTAGCTGAAGCTGATGAACAGGAAGTTGTGGCTGAGGTTCAGGTAAACATATTGATCCTCTAACACATCTCTTACATTGGCCCTCTTTAAAAATTTCAGTCTAAAAATAAGGGAGGTGCTGTCTCAAAAGAGGGGAGACTTGATCAGACACAATAAATGTGCATTGCACCAGACTATACTCATTTAGAAAGTTTGGAAGAGGTATCAAATTGGATGGGAAGAGAATTAAAGGAGTCAATGGGAATAAGGAGATTGGACCAGTACTTGATGCTACTGGATTGGTAGGAAGTGTTTCACAGGGTTGGGGACAGAGTCAGATATGTCTTATGCTAGTTTTATAAGCCACAGTATCAGAATGTTCATCTATAGGACTGTGTATGATTGGGAGAGAATAGGAAGTAAAGGATGTGAATGAGGTTTGTTAAAGTTCTGTTTGTGATTATCTTGCTTTGGGAAGTAATAAGCAGACTTTTGTCATTAGGTTGAAACTTGGAACTCCTAAATATTCTATGTGCTACCTGATACATCACCTTAGAACATAGCATGTTATCTTTCCCTTCTTAGACACTTTAGGGTTCTTGAATACATTTATCACAAGCATTTAGACATGTTTATCAATAAGTGAAGAATATTCTCTTCAGGGCAGCAAATAAACAAGTTTTGAATTTTCAGAAGGATGTGCTAGGTGATAAATGAATTTAAAAAATGACCTATTTTAAATCATATTCTCCCTCATGAGAATACACTGAACAGCAAAATTCTTTTTCTGAGTGTAACATTGTATATCCTATAGGAGTGTTTTGTTTTTACTAATTGATAAGTGTACATAGAGGTCTCCAGAAATATAATGTATATACTTCTACAGCTTTTGTTTTTTGGGTTTTTTTTTAAAGATTTATAATCGCTGCTCTTTTATAATTATTTTACTAACCCCCACATTGAGTATTGCTACTCAATTGTTAATTGATCAATTTTTGTATCTTTTTTACACCTGCATTTTCTCAAATTTGATTATATCACATATGAAAGTATTACTACATGATACAGTTGGAGTTTATGGAATGACTAACTGGTCTTCGTGCTCTGTTTGCAGGAATTTTATGGTGATTACATTGCTGTGAATCCACATTTATTTTCTCTCAATATTTTGGGTTGCTGCCAGGTATGAAAGAAAGGGTTAAAAAAAAGTCTATCAGGTGGGAGATAATTCAGCAAGTAACTAGACTTGTAAGAAAAAATTCAAATATTTTCTCTGAATATACATTTTTAACAAAAAGGGTCGAAATTGGGATCCAGCCCAGCTATCCAGAACAACTCAAGGACTGACAGCGCTCCTTTTATCTCTGAAGAAATGTCCCATGATTCGTTATCAGCTTTCATCAGAGGCAGCAAAGAGACTTGCAGAATGTGTTAAGGTATGGCATTCCCTATCCCCAGTTCCAAAACATCAAAACCATTCATTTCCTTATCATATTTCAAAAACTAAAGGAATATTTTATCTACAACCAAGGAGATAATGTGTTAGGTTTACTGGCAAAGAGGTAGGTATTTGTAATTCAAACCCAAAAGCACCAAATCAGAGCTAAGATTCTTAGGTTTAACCCAAGAAACATTTGCAAGCTGCTTAACTTCTTTTGATCCAGTTAAACCACTTGTAAAATAGAGTTTCAAATCCTAACCTCTTAAATAGAATGCTACTAAACTTTGTCAAGCTTCTGATTCCTTTTATGGAATGCCTGTGAAGGTGCAAAGAACTATTGTTAAATGTGGTTTTTATGTATTAATTTCCTATTTATATCATGTCTATCTGCAACTAATTGGTTGACCAAACCATCTTCTTTCTCACCCACAGCAAGTGATAACTAAAGAATATGAACTGTTTGAATTCCGGCGGACCGAGGTTCCTCCATTGCTACTTATTTTAGATCGCTGCGATGATGCCATCACCCCATTGCTAAACCAGGTGCAGAACCCTTTGTTAGCATAATAGAAGGAGGATTTCAAGTGGGATTCATCAAAATACAGATGTGGAAATGAACAGCATGGTCCATTTATTTGCTTCCCTATTTTCAGCTATTCTTGTTTTTGCCTTATATTTCCTGGTATTTGGTATCACTATTCTTCCAGCCACAGTCATCTTTGACTCTCTTCTGCCTCATCCTTCCTGTCTCTTTCTGCCACTAACCCCACCCTTAATCAAGGCAACTTCTAGGTTCTGTGAATTCTACTTTTCCAGGGTCTGTCTGCTCTTTTCCATTCTTACTGCCATTACCTTGGTGTAGACCCTAATCTCTTATAGGAATACTGAAATAGTCATCTACTTGATTCCCCCACTTTCTTTTTTTTTGTGAGAAAGATTGGTCCTGAGCTAACATCTGTTGCCAATCTTTCTCTTTTTGCTTGAGGAAGATTATTGCTGAGCTAACCTCTGTACCAGTCTTCCTCTATTTTGTATATGGGATGCCACCACACCATGGCTTGATGAGCGGTATGTAAGCCTGTGCCCAGGATCCAAACCTGCGAACTCTGGGCTGCCAAAGTAGAGTGTGCGAACTTAACCACTACACCACTAAGCCCCTGATTCCCCCACTTTTAATTTCTTCCCACTCTAATATATTTCATAGGTGCCGTGTTGTTAAATTACTTTTCCTAAAGCACAGTTCTGATCCTATTACTCCTGGTTTAAAAATCCTCATTGGTTCCCATTCGTCTACTGGGTTAAATACAGACTCCTGAACTTGGCATCCAAGAGCTTTCACAGTGTAGGCCCAACCTTATATGAAACCTCCAGCTCACTACAGTGCAGCTATGCCACATGGTTTCCACCATAATGTTATTCATTTTGTGACCTTTGTCTAAACTCTGGAATGTTTGAAATATCTTCTCTTCCCATCTTCACCTATCATAATATTTCTCCTTTAAAACCACTCAAAACGTCTCCTTCAACTTTCAAGCATTCTTTTTTTCTCTAAAATTGCTACAGAACTTTGTGTCTCTCTTTACGTCTCATGCTGCACTTGCTATGTTGTACCTTTGATTGTTTTTACACTCTCCTAGGTTCAAGGCAGACTGTGTCGTACCTGTGTTTGTTCTTCTGCAAGTTCAAGCACAGTGCTTTGCACATAGTAGGTGCTTTATTAATAGTGACTTTTGATTTGTAGCAACAGGCCCAGCACAGTCTATATTTCAGTTTTTTTCCAGCTTATAATAATGTTAATGCTAGGGGAAATCTGTGGCTATGGAATGGAACTTCTCTGTGATATGGTAGATTTTTATTTCTAAAATTCAAAGTAATATATATTCACTAAAGAGATTTTGATAATACAAAAAAGTAGAAAGAAAAATGATTGCCTGTAATTCTGTTTCCCAAAGAAAAGCAACCATTCATTCAACAAATTTCACTGAGGACCTGTTATGTGTCAGGGACTATATTAAGTACTGGAGATAAAAGGTTAAAAGATACAGTCTCTGCTCTCAGAGAGCTCATGGTCCAATGGGAAAAGAAGTAAACAGATAATTTTAATTATAGAGTAAGTGCTAATGGCAGAAGCATGGACAGGATGCTGTCTATGGAAGCATAAAACATTTTGTTGTACTTATTTCAAATGCCCTAATGAAACTTGCTTTTTCAAGGATTCATTTGGCAACTATTTTAGTAAATAAAGAAACTTCTTTTATAACCTCAAGTTATTTCTTAATAAATCTAGATTGCTTAAGGTAAAGTATACATATATAAATATTTATAGCATTTAGATTCTAGATTTAGAGGGTAATTTGCTGGAAAATACTTAGTTTTGTCTAATGGGCCTATGACTAAAAGTAACCCATTCTCCATAAATGGTGAGAAGCCAAAATTTGGAGTTTCTCCTTTCCGGTTTTACCAAATAAGTTCACATTTTGTACGACTGGAAACCAATCCTTCACCAATTCACTTTAAGTAAAGATATATAATAAAATAGATTCAGAGGCAAGCTTCTGAATATGAGTGTTTTGATAAACTCACAAGGTTTTTTCTGATAATATTAGTGTTTTCAGGACAAATATAGCACAACTCAGATCTGCAAGAGCACACTTCTCATGCTGCAGAAAACCACAGAAGCGTACAGGAAATGGTACAGCTTGTAACTGCAGTACCAATATAGCCCTATCTGTGAAGCCAAAAATATACTCTTAATTCACACAGGCAAAAATTGGAGCTAATGATAGATCTAATTTGTTTCCTTTCTATCAGGAATATTAATCTTGCTGCCCTTCTTCCAAAAGTGTGAAATCTAAAAGTATTTTGACTTTTGAATGTTTAACCAATTAGAATGACAGTCTTAATGCTTATTATAGCACAAAGTATTAATAAAATTTCAACTAAATAGAGAACCTCCATGTAAAGACTAGTTACTAAGAATGTTACCAGTTTTATTTGTTTTCCTGAACATTTACTATTCCCGTGTTTTGTCAGTTACCAATTTTCTTTGTCATAACTCTTTATTTAGTGGACATATCAGGCCATGGTCCATGAACTACTGGGCATAAACAACAATCGGATTGATCTTTCCAGAGTGCCGGGGATCAGTAAAGACCTAAGAGAGGTGGTCCTATCTGCTGAAAACGATGAATTCTATGCTAACGTAGGTGATTTTAAAAATATTTTTTTAATTGTTTTTAGTTGTTTTTACGTAAGAAGGTCAATATTGACTTGTTGGAATGAGAGCAGGTATGGGATTTCATGTGGAAGGATGATCGAGGCATCCTATAGATAAACTGCATCTCATGGGAAGGCAGAAGACTTGGATTCTGACCCTTGAACAATATTTTTTTCATAGAAATGACATATTTAGTTTTATACTTTAAAAATTAGAACCCAACTTATTTGCTTCCCTCCCTTCTGTAGCCTTTTGTGAAAACAGTAATGGTATTCATCACCAGAGTCCTGGCCAATGTCCAGATTTGGTAATTACAATGGAATCTTCTTGCCTTTCAATTGTAACTGTATTCAGGATTATTTTTTTCACTTCTTCTTTTAATACTTTTGTGTGTGTGTGTGAGGAAGATTGGCCCTGAGCTAACATCTTTTACCAGTCTTTCTCTTTTTGCTTGAGGAAGATTGTTGCTGAGCTAACATCTGTAGCAATCTTCCTCTATTTTATGTGGGATGCCACCACAGCATGGCCTGACAAGCTGTGCTAGGCCTGCACCCGGGATCCAAACCTGCAAACCCCAGGCCGCTGAAGTGGAGCATGAAAACTTAACCACTACACCACCAGGCCGGCCCCCACTTCTTTTAAATTGTCTGAAAGTCAGATTAGTTGATAGAACTGTGTTTCCAACTTCCTTTCTCACAGAATATGTACCTGAACTTTGCTGAGATTGGTAGCAATATAAAGAATCTCATGGAAGACTTTCAGAAGAAGAAACCAAAAGAACAGCAAAAACTAGAATCAATAGCAGACATGAAGGTAAATTGAACATGTACATGGATGACTAACATGCAAGACTTTGGAACTATTCATGTAAGCAACATTTGTGGAATATTCTGGGTCTGATTTCTGCCTTGATTCGTTTTGTTTGGTTTGAGATTATTTTCTGTAATATTTCTCTTTAGGAAACAATATGGTGAAAACTTCATCATAAGCCATGTGCTTCTTTCCATTCTTTAAATCGTCAATATCTGGACGATTTAAAGATAGGCTACTAACATATACCAGTTCTTCTTTTCTTAAGCATAACAAAACGCCATGTAATTGAAAGTTGTGTAAGACTTAGTCTGGACAGAATAACAATCCCTGCTTATTTTTTTTCCTTCTTCGTACGTGCCTATCCTCAGTCAAGAAATAATAGAACCCCCAATTGATGTTTTTCCCATGGCAGGCCTTTGTTGAGAATTACCCACAGTTCAAGAAGATGTCTGGAACTGTATCAAAGCATGTGACAGTGGTTGGAGAGCTGTCTCGGTTGGTCAGTGAGCGGAATCTGCTGGAGGTTTCGGAGGTTGAACAAGAGCTGGCCTGTCAAAATGACCATTCTAGTGCCCTCCAGGTATCTATTCAGTCCAATTTGATGAGCACCCACTATATGTAAGTCACTATGCCAGGCAGAGCAAGAGAAACAAAGGCAAGTAATCTTTCACCAACATGGGATTTACAGTCTAACAGGAGTTAAAACAAGAACACAAATTAATATTATTTAAGATAGATACATGATAAGAGCCACAGCAGAAGAATAATGTGCAATCCCAAAGGGTTCAGGCAGTTAATTCAGTATTTAGGAGGGTAGCCTAGTCTACTAGAAAGAATACTAGACTAAAATCAGAAGATCTGGATTTTAGTGTTTGGTTTGCCACTTACTGGCTTTGTGACCTGGAGCTGTTGGCTTAATCTCTGAGCCAGTTTCGTCTTTTGTCAAATAGGTATAATGATGCTTATCTCACAGGGTTGTTAGGAAGACTTTAACAATATAATATATATTAAAATTCATTGTCTAAGGTTTTTATTATTGAACATCAGCTTTTCATTCCACAAACATGTGAATGCCTGCTACATGTACATAGTGCTATGAGGTTCTAGAGGTACAAAGATGAATAAGATACCACCCTTTTCCTCAGCTCACACTGTAGTAGGGAAGAAAGAAATTTAAACCAGGAATTATAATACCATCCACTAAGTGCTATACTAGAGGTATTTACAAAGGGATATGGAAATACAGAGGAAGGACAACTGTTTTCCCTAAGGATGAGGCTTCTTAGAGAAGATAACATTAGGTTTGGGTCTGGACAAATAAATAAATAGGAGTGCACCAACCAGAGAAAAGGGGGAAAATTCTTGGCAGAGAGAATGCAGGCATGGAGATGTGGGAAAAAAATTAAGGGAACAGAGAATAATTCAGTGTAGCTAATGCAGGGTACAAGATGAGGAGTGGTCTTAGATAAGCCAGAAAGGGAGATTGCGGCCCGGTTATGGCTGTTGAAAGGAAGTTGGGCTTTAATCTTAAAGTGATGGGAGCTACCAGAGGATTTTAGAAGAAAAGTGACATAATCAGACCCTGGCCTCAAGAAATTTACAGTATAATTGAAGAGACAAAAACTAAAGCACAAGAAACAATTAGGTAGTGTTTCAAGATAATATTAAGTCAAAGTTGTGATACTGACTATAGTACAATTTGAGGTTATTAGGGACAGTTTCGTAGAGAAGATGATATTAAGATGGACTGTAAGAATGAATAGAATCTGGAGGAGGATTTCCGTCAGGGATAACAGTAAAAGCAAAGATGCAGAAGTATGCAGAAAATAATAAACAGTCTGACCTGTTGAGAGTGGGTGTGGAAGAGAAACAGGAGAGGAGCTGGTAAACAGGAACCAGTTTATGAAGAAGCTTCTAAGAGGAATTTGTACTTGCTGAGATAGGCAAAGAGATCCATTTTAGGGTGTTATGTAGAAAGCTGATACGATGAAAGCAGTATTTTAGGAAACTTAATCTAGTAAGGATGCGTTAGAGGTAGAAAAAACTGAAGTCAGAGAGGCTAGTAGACTCAGTGATAGTAAAAATGTACAGTAAGGGCAAATCTGAGAGACATTTCAAAGGGAGAAAACAACAATTTAGTAACAGATTGGATATAAGGATAACAAGACAGAACAAATCAGAGATAATTCCAAGGTTCCTGAGACAAAATATGATATCACTGACAATAAGTAACTTGGGAATAAGAGTCTTTTGGGAGATAGCCATTCTAAGCCATTTATTATAAGTAGCACATTTCCTATAGGACCCTATATTCTTTTTTTTTGAGGAAGACTAGCCCTGAGCTAACATCTGCCAATCCTCCTCTTTATTTTTTTGCTGAGGAAGACTGGCCCTGAGCTAACATCCGTGCCCATCTTCCTCTACTCTATATGTGGGACGCCTACCACAGCATGGCTTGCCAAGCGGTGCCATGTCCGCACCCGGGATCCAAACCGGCGAACCCCGGGCCGCTGAAGCAGAACGTGCGCACTTAACTGTTGTGCCACCAGACTGGCCCGTAGGGCCGTGTATTCTAAAACTTGCTCTTTTTCTTTCCCTGCTGCAGAGCTACTTTGCTTTATAAGATAAAGCCAGCATGGTGTAATGGAAACAACACAGGCTTTGGAGCAGACTGTCCTGGCTAATATTCTGTCTCTACATACTGACATTTCTTTGAGAAAATTACTTACTTTGCCCAAGCCTCAGGGATAATGATTTCAAACCTTTAGATTGGTATTAGGTTTCAGTGAGATATATGAAATGCTTCACATATATTAGGTGCTTTGTAAATGTTAGTTCCTCTAAGCATAATTTTTTAAGTATATGATACAACCAAAAGAAAGAAATCCACCTTCCTGTGGTTGCTCTAGTTATACCAAGGTCTTACTGGAATTTGTAACTGTTGGCTTTTAATTTTTTAAGATGTTTATCTAGATTTCCTCTGAAAACAGTATCATTTGAAGATCATAAAGGTGCAATTTGCTTTATATTTATGAAAAATACTTCCGTCATCATTTTTAATTTTATCCCTGTTCTTAAATCTTCACAGAGAACTTTCAGGCTGACTTCACTTATTATTATTTTTTACTTGTATTAAATTATAATTTTTAAACAGATAATTAAGTACTCGGTGAAAGAGATATATAGTAAAAACTGAGTCTGTTAGTAGTTTCATATGCATCCTTACAGTTATTCTGTATATGTGCAAGCCCATGTGTGTGTATCTCTCTTTTTTTCTTTTTTTTGAGGAAGACTAGCCCTGAGCTAACATCTGCCAATCCTCCTTTTCTTTTTTTTCTGAGGAAGACTGATCCTGAGCTAACATCCATGCCCATCTTCCTGTATTTTATATGTGGGACGCCTACCACAGCATGGCTTGCCAAGCGGTGCCATGTCTGCACCCGGGATCCAAACTGGTGAACCCCGGGCCACTGAAGCAGAATGTGCGCACTTAACCGCTGCGCCACTGGGCACGCCCCTCTCTTTTTTAAATTCAGATGATACCGTAGTCTACACAGAGTTCTACACTTTGCTTCTTTACTTAACCATGTATCTCAGAGACTGTTCCAGACCAGAAATTAAACACACATTCTTTTTAATCACTATATAGCAATGTTTTGTAAAGATGTATCACAATCTGTTTAACTTGGCCAACTTACTTTAAACAACACTGCCAATAACAGTTTGTAGTTGTTTTGTGGGCCTAGTAGAAGTATTCCTATAAAAACTTATTTTTCTCAATAAAATGAATTTTCTTCTCTTGTTAAATAAAAACAAAATTTTGTCCTGTAAACTAAATTTAAATATCCTTATGTTTCCTTATCATTTTTCCCCCTTTAAAACAATAGAACCGAACAATCACTAGCCAATTTTAGTATCTTTATTTGTATCTCTCTACCATATGGAAAGCAGTCAGAAAAGATCATTGTAGTTCCTTGCCTGAAATCTTATTTTTTGTTTACTTTAAAAGAAAAATAGATAATGTAGAATATGAATTCCATTTGTGATCCACTTTATATTTTAGAAAAGTGTCTTTTGAAGGTTTTCTTGCCCAAAGAATTGGGGTTTTACAGTAAGCAGTTGATTTATATGGGGACTCCTCCATTATAAAGGATTTCTTTGGCAACATGATTTAAATTGTCTATAAAGGGAACTTTTGTTTGATAATGAGTAGATGCCAGGGGCCTGACCTCTACATGGGTTATAGCATTCCTTAGCTTGACCTTAGGTGATAATACGTCATGAAGCAATGAATTGAGGTTTTTGAGTAGAGATGGGGTTTGCCTTATTGAATAGAAATTGTATCACGGTGAGAAAAAAAACTCGTATATTACTAAAAATTAACCTGTAAATTGCTACCACTTCTAACCAGTTATCCTACAGGCTAACAAGAATTTGGTTTAGAAGAATTTCCCTAGAACCAAACTGCAATGTACTATCATTGAAACATATCCATAACCTCAGGAAAGACTCATTTGATTAGTAAGGAAGATTTTTTTCATACCATGAAGAGAAACATCTTCATAAAGTAAGCAGTTTTTTTGCCTGTGTCATCATATCACAGCTTTTCATTTAGAAGGAGGAACTAGTCTATTTTAAGACTATGCTTCTTTCCTGACCTTAGGTAAGAGATCTCAAATCATCCTATTAATGACACAGAAAAGACTCAATAAATATTTGTTAGAAAAATGAAGAGAAAGAGTTCTATTGGAAGCAGTATAGAGTAGTGGCTGAGAAATTTGGCTTGTGATGGCTTGGATTTGAAAATGATTTTTTTTTTTTTTTGAGAAAGATTCACTCTGAGCTAACAACTGTTGTCAATCTCTCCTTGTTTTTTTGTTTGTTTGTTTTTCCCCGCTTGAGGAAGATTAGCCCTGAGTTAACATCCTTGCTAGTCTGCCACTATTTTGTATGTGCGTTCCACCACAGCATGGCTGAGGAGTGGTGTAGGTCCTTGCCTGGGATCCAAACCCATGAACGCAGGCTGCTGAAGCAGGGCATACCGAACTTAACCACTACACCACGGGGCCAGCCCCTGAAAACGATTCTTAACCATTCTAAGTCTTAGTCTTTTTGTCTGTAAAATGGGGAAAAATAACAGTACTCACCTCAAAGATTTTTGTGAGGGTGCTATAGGCTAATACATATAAAGCACTTAATATGGTACCTGGTACTTATAACATTCAACAGGTATTAACTAACACCATTATCAGTATTATTATTTGACAGTACATTTTATTTTCTTTCTGGCATCCAGGACGTGTTTTTTAGTCCACTAATGACCTTGGATCACTCCCTGATTTCAGAAGGGTTTTTTTGCTTCTCATTAAAATCATAAGAAAATTGTTTGGGACACATTGAGCTGACAATTTTACTTTCACCATTTAAGAATAAAAATGATCTTATTCTCTCTAAACCAAAATTTAACCAGTGTTTCAGAAATGATGTAGACCAGCAGAAGACCTACAGCAAAGCTAAATTTTATGTTGACTAACTATTAAGAAAAAGAATACTGACTCAGATATGTTTACCAGTCGGTAGAATTGGGTCCTGCCTACTTTCTATCATTTTTCCTAGATAAGCTCTTTATAGTCCCACAACATTGTTCTCTCAAACTGTTAGATTAGACCCATTTTTTATCATATCAGCATGTTGAAGGCTTCTGCCACTTCCATCTTACTGTTCTCATCTGTGGGCTTAGAATGCTGGTCATGGGCTGTTTTACTACATTAATGTGATAATAGATAACAAGGTAGAGATCCTGTTCTTTAGGTTAAATTAAAGCAAAAAATGAAGACTCTTTAGTTGCTGACTTCATCTGTAACTTGTACAATGGTTTAAAATGTAAGTATGTCATTATAAAAGTTTTTTCATGTTGTGCTGCTTCATCATAGTTTTGGTTTAAGAAAACAGAAAAGTAGTCAGCCCAAAACAAGAATTTCTATCAGAAAAGACTTGTTTTTTAATTGATGTCTTTTGGGTGAACATTAGCTCCTTTTTGAAACTTGACCTTCAAAGACAGTGTTTTTGCTTTTCTTTTCCTATTCCTTGATTAGGCCTACAGAAATGTTAGAATTCAGTGGAAGATTTTTGAATTGTATCTTCTTAAGTGGACAGTAGTTTCCTGTTTTGCTCTTTACTCAGCCATTTTTGTTGTGTGACAGTATACTTTTCTCTCTTGATAGTCTCAAGGCTTATGGAAATAAGCCTCAAGCCTTATTTAATAAGAAAAGAGAAACCAAAAAGTTCATTATATAATTCAGTCATATTTCCAACGTGTAAATACCACCACGTAGCACATACCTGCCGTGTAATTAGCAGTCTCTCAGATTCTTTTTCTCCTCTTCTCTGGTTAGTACCCTGGAATCATAATATAATGTATGCCACTGTCAGTCAAGTTGATGAGTCAGGTACCCGTGACGGAAGTAGTTCAAAATTACATCAAAGGATAGCATGGGATCCAGGCAGGCAAAAAGGTCATGTTTCCGGGGGCCGGCCCCATGGCCGAGTGGTTAAGTTCATGCATTCCGCTTCAGTGGCGCAGGCCTTTGCTGGTTTAGATCCTGGGCACCGACATGGCACCACTCATCAAGCCATGCTGAGGCAGGCATCCCACATGTCACAACTAGAAGGACCCACAAGTAAAAATATACAACTATGTACCAGCAGGCTTTGGGGAGAAAAAGGAAAAATAAAATCTTTTTTAAAAAAAAAAGTCATGTTTCTTCAAGGACTTATATAGTGAAAGAAAGGGAAGAGCTCAGCTTGTACCTACAGGTATCCTTTTATGAGAGAATAAACAAGTCTAGCCAAAACACTGACCTGAGCCATGGGTTGGGTCCTAAGGGCTCAAAAATAAGGGAAGTAACCTACTCAAAGTAATCTTGGATCAGATCTGGGCCAAGTCCTTGAGGGAGAGCTAAAAGTCAAGCCAGGGACTCTAAATACCAATACCAAATCTCAAGGAATAGATGTGGAGCCTTTAATGGGAAACAGAGCCAAAAGTCAAGATCGAAATGAAGATAATTAGAAAGGGAGCAAGTAGGAAGGGTACAAGCTGATTGCTACAAATAGTCTTTAACTATCCCCATACCAGTTTTGTGGGCTTATATTTTCTTGAGTATCTCAGATTTGCTTAAAAGTACAGAGACAGGTCAGCCAGAAATTGAGTAGCTTTAAGGTAAAAAGGAAATGACTACAAGGGCAGGAAATAAAACACTGTGCCTAAAAGAAAAGTGACAACAGAGATCCCAGATGCATGTTCTAAACTTATGTCAAGTGGATTGAGATACATATGAAATTGTATGTATTTACTTGATAATAATTTGCACCCTGAAGTTGCTTCATATTATAGTAGAAACTAGTGGAACATTTGAACAGATATTCTAAATAGGTTGTATTCAGTGAGTATTCTGTGGAAAAGGTACCACAAAAGGGAAAAAAAGTAAGGAAATTCTTATGACTGCAGGGTTTAAATCTGTAGAGGAGAAATTTCTTCCTTTTAGATCCCTTAAGGACGATGTTAGTAAAACGTTAACTGGGAAAAGCAACAGTAGGAATCCTGCTCAGAGAACTTTCTACTTGAGAGCTACCTGGGAGATTCCCCATTTCATCAGACTTCCTCTTTAGTGTGAACAGAAGAGTTCTTAGACATTAGATCTGGTTGTTGTGAAGTACTGAAAAGATAATATATGTGAAAGCATCTTGTAGTCGTAAAGCACCATACTAGCTGTTAGTTCTTATGTCCTCAAAATCCAGTGCCTTCCAAGGTTCTTGCCAGTCTTTCAACCCAACCCATTTCTTTCTCTGATTTCCTTATTCCTATTAATAGCATCTCCTCTTTCTCTCAGACTAATTCTAACACTTACTGAATCTTTAGGGTCTTTTGCAGTTCTTACCTCCTTCATGAAGTCATCTTTGATTCCTCAACAACCAGATATATTTCTCTTCACTTTGTGTCCCCTTCTCCCCATTGCACTGATTTTCAATTTTGCGATTTTGTTTTGTTTTTTGCATATATATGTTTCTGTTATAATACCACATGTGTTCCCGAAAAACCTCACATTCTGCAAAATCATGCACTAAAAATAAACAAGCGTTATGGGAAAATAGGGTTATGAGCAGATCACTTAAAGTCTATGTAACTGAAAAAAGAAAAGAAAAAATCTATAACTTTTTCATCAGACCCCTAATAAAAACAACAATCCTAATAAAAATACTAACACAGTAAAATCTCCTCTGGCATTTGCACCTAGGAACATATGTAGCCATCCTTTGTGACCTTATTCCTAGGGCTCACGTTTTATTTGTCAAGATGTAAGATCTCAAAAACATTTGCTTCTCATGGAGACTAGTTTCATCAAAATTTAAAATATGATATGGAGATATCAATCAGTTTTTTGTTGTTGTTTAGTTTTGTTTTTTTTTTTTAACAGAGAAATAGCTTTGTATCCTTTTCATTTGCACTTGACTTTTCCCCAGATAGCTTAACATAGTGGAAAGTACTGCCCTTCTTAAAGCTAGGAAACCAGCTACTTCTTAGAGAAAACACTTCTGTAGGATTTTCATCATTTTTTCTTAACATTTTGGTCAAGCTTCCTCTTTAAAGAGAAGTTTGTCCCTGGTCTCTTCTAAATATTAACATGCTGAAAAATTACACATAAAGCAATATGTCTTCTGTGTCAAACTGATATGTATTTACCAATCTCATAGAGCTAATGTGCATTAAAGAAGCATGCTTTGTAGCAGAATGGGCTATACTTAGTTCATCCCCCTTCACCCTGTTGTCTGTGAACTCACTGAGGACAGACTGTTTCTAACTCATCTCTCTGTCCCCTCCAGTCCCTGGGATAGTGCCTTATGCTTAGAGCCAGGCTCCAAAAGTATTTGTTGGCTTGAATTAATTTGTTCTGCTGCATGATTAATATAAATCTATACTATATGGAAGTCCCTGAATGTGAGGATTGACAAAACCTAAACATGATTTTGTCTGGCTTCCTTTGCTGTCAGTACCTGCCCTCTTAAGATCATAAGTATTCAGTTTAAAGATTACATGCAATTACATACTTACGTCTCTGTAAACTATGTTCAGACATATTGTTACATCTGATGCTTCTTGGAAATTAAGCCCAGTCCTCCTATGTAAAATTCTACCAACTTGTCTCCATTTCACTGGTCAATCACTAATGCTAAGAGAAAGCAGTAGAGTTTTTCAAGTCAACTGGTCAGTTCTGTTGTGAGCTCTGTTGATTGAAGTGATAGAAAAAGCATATGTTCCTTGTTTTAGTAAGGAAGTTGCAACCTTTCCTACGTGAGACCCTTGACCATCTCATCAAAGGAAAGAAAAGAGGAACTATCCATAGTTAAATTCATTTTTGTCTGACAGCAACTACAATGGAAATTTATTTCCTTAATTTTTATGTTAGGCAAAAGGCATTTCACTTTCTCTAGTTGAAACAGTTGCTAAACCTATGACTGCACATTACCATAGTAGTAATCTTAGTCATGAACTCAATGTATCACTGCCATTCAAATAATTACTAGATCTAATATATTATACATTACTCAAGTGAAGGGGGGATAAATATCAGTTCTCTCTTTCTTCAGAATGTAAAGCGGCTCCTGCAGAACCCCAAAGTGACAGAATTTGATGCTGCCCGCCTTGTGATGCTTTATGCTCTACATTATGAGCGACACAGCAGCAATAGCCTACCAGGACTAATGATGGACCTCAGGAATAAAGGTGTTTCTGAAAAGTATCGAAAGGTAACCAAATTTATATATTAGTCCCACCAAACAGGACCCAACTCTATTATTATATTCTTAGCTCTGACAAATGATGTCATACTGTTTTTTTGGTTTTTTTTTTTTTTATTGAGTTAATGATAGGTCACAATCTTGTGAAATTTCAGTTGTGCATTAATGTTTGTCATTCGTGTTGCAGGTGCACCACTTCACCCTTTGTGCCCACCCCCCACCCCACCTTTCCCCTGGTATCCACTAAACTGTTCTTAGTCCATAATTTTAAATTCCTCATGAGTGGAGTCATACACAGATTGTCCTTCTCTCGCTGGCTTATTGCATTTAACATAATTCCCTCAAGGTCCATCCAGATGTCATACTGTTTTTATTCACAGAAATGTATAATTCTGTCCTCTCATGTCTTTATTTCCTTACTGAAGTTATTTTCTTATGAAATGAGTTTCCTGATCTCCAGACAATAAGAGCTTGTGTCTCTTTATATTATAGCTTGTGTCTGCACTTGTTGAATATGGTGGTAAACGGGTCAGAGGAAGTGACCTCTTCAGCCCCAAAGACGCGGTGGCTATTACCAAACAGTTCCTCAAAGGACTGAAGGTATGACATTTTCCCTGTGCTTTCCTAAGTGAGAAATGGCTGAAGCCCATGAGACTTAGCGTGAATGAATATGATCTCCAAAGTAACTTCAGGATTGCTACTGATTTAGTACTATGTCAACTAAATGAACTTAAAGCAGATGTCCTCCTGAAAGCTTTTTATTTAAATGCTTGCAATTTTGGAATGGCGTTCAGCATTGGACCAAATAGCTGAGCAGGATATAATGAGATATTTCCAGGAAATACCCAAGAGTAAAAAGACAGACAGTTCCGTTGGTCATAGCTATTTTACTCCATTTGGTTATAATTTAAGATTTGTTTGGTAGTTTATTCTGTGAAGGAAATTAAAGATGAAGCAAACAAGTGTAGATCTTCTGAAAATACTAACCTATTTTCTTAAAATTTCTTAAAAATTCGTTTTTATCTGCTAGCCTTTCCTATGTTTCCTGAAATTTTTCCATTTTCCTGAGTGTTTCTAGTCTCCTTTTCTACATGGTCCTTTCTTTTTATTTGCTTTATCTGTCATATAATATGTTCACAAAAGGATGAAAGTCAGTGAAGAGATGATAAAGGATTTAAGCAATTTCATTTTAAATATTCCTTTATAATAGCTAGCCTTAAATTATATTTTTATGATATTGGAACATTTCTAAATTGGTGAAAATAATTTTTAGCATTATTTAGTTATAAAATTCCCATTTGAATCTATCCCAAGAAATCTCTATTGAGTGCATGTTCTTTTCTGTTGTGAGTATCATTAACTGTTATATTGCAAATTTCCCAAAAATGACATAAGAACCATTTCCCCCTCTCTTAGGGAGTAGAAAATGTATATACTCAGCATCAACCTTTCCTACATGAAACCCTGGACCATCTCATCAAAGGAAAGCTTAAGGAAAACCTGTACCCTTATCTAGGTCCCAGCACACTCAGAGACAGGTAAGATAACAAAGATATTAGTAATAAAAGCCGAAACACTAAGAAAATAGAAAATTTAGAGTAATGTAAGGAACTGCAACTAAGATTATATCATTCTGCTCCTCCTTCCCCTGTTGTTTCACTTCTAAGATTCTTTTAGTTTTACATGTGTCAAGGTTAGATATAAATTCATCGGATAAGCCTGAAACATTAATTCTTTCAGAGTAAAGAAGCAGTTATTTTGGAGTGCCCACAATACTTTTATTCTGTCCTTTAGTATCAGACCAGTTTACTTATGCCATTTAAGGTTCAGTTCCATGGCATCTGGCATTTGGAGTTTCAAACATTAAAGCCAAAAATAGATTTGCTACTTGATCGCCATCCAGAGCAGGTTGTTACTATTTTGGGTGAGGACTGGACTTTGCCAAATGTGGCTAGCATACAAACTGAGACCTAATTAACAAAGCCCATTTGTTACATAGGAGAAAAGCATGGCTTTCTTTTGGAGTATTAACTGAAGGAAGCAATTAATTGTCATTTTAATCCAGTGGTGTGTTAGTTTTAATAAAAACTTGTCCAAAACAATTTACGTAAGCAACCTGAAATTTTAAATATACACAAATTCTACCTAGTTATAAATTATATTTTTATATTTTTTATTGGGACCATGTTATAAAGAGCTGAATATATGTAACTGAATCCTATTACACAGATTGATGTGAGAATTTTTACTGTTGGTATAATTCTTCTATTATTTCAGCTAATCATAATCTGAGAGCCTTGGAAGAATAGTGTTTTGTAAATATAATGAATTTCTGAAAGGAAAAATGTTTTGAGCTACATAGGTGACTCTTTTATATGATGAAGTATATTTTTTCACTTTGTCCTTTTAAAAAAAAAAACTCTGTAGTTTGGTAAAAGAACAGAAAAAACAATCTTTTATAAAGTCCAAAGTTGAGAGGCAGAATATCTGGGGTTAAATTCAGTGAGTACACTCATTCAGATACAACGGTCAAGGACCTTGGCTTCAAGATTCAGAAATGTCAGCTAAGTGGGAAGAATGAAAATCAGCCCATAGCTATTCACCTGTCTTAGAGGCTTTTTGAAAAACAGTTTAACTCTATTAAATAGGCTTCTAATTAATATGATAAAAGTAAAAATATTACTTTTTATGAATTTCGTGTAAGAATTACTGAACAAGAAATTGGCTACTTATTGCCTATAGGACACCATTGACCACCAGAAGACTATATTGTGTATGATTAGTTCACGACAGCAGACCTTCCTAATGTGAGTGATTCATTTACAAAGTTCAAAATAATGCTCTTCCAACAAAATGCACGTTTATACATTGTCAGCATTCTGTTAGCATTTGTCACCATTACCTAAAATACGTATGTAGTTAATACTTCAATTGCTTCATCCTTTTATATAACGAATATTTATTGAATGCCTTTAATATGTCAAGAACTGTTGTAGATGCAGGGGATATAGAGTGACAAGAAAGGCAAGATGCCTGCCCTCAAGGAACTTACATAAAGGAGACAGACAATAAAGCAGTAAACAAAGAAAGAAAGAATATAATTTGAATAAGCGCTCTTGAGGAAATAAATAGGATAATAAGCTACAAAGTAACTTTATAGAGGTAGGGAGGGCTACTGTAGATGGAGAGAACGTCTCTGAGGAAGTGATACTTAAGATGAGGTTTGAATTACAGGAAACAGCCAGTTACGTAAGGATTAGGAGAAAAAGCAGAGGGAATGCCGGAGCAAAGACCTTGAGTAAAGAGAGAACTTGGCAAGTTCATGGAACAGAAAGAAGCCCAGTGTGGTTGAAGTATAGTGAGGAAGGAGGAAATAAGTTGGAAAGATAAGTAGGGGCTGGATCACATAGGGTCTTACATGCCATGGTAAAGATTTTTTTATCTTAAATGTCACAGGAAGCCATCGAAGAGCTTTAAGCATGTAAGTGACATGAAATGAGTTATGTATTAAAAGATCACCTTGTGGGGAGACTGGATTATTGAAGGCAAAAATAGAAGCAGGGAGACTACCTAGGAGCTGGCTGCAATAGTCCAGGTAAGAAATGAAAGTAGTTTAGATAAGGAAGCTGTGAGAGAAGGTAAAATCAATAAACTTATTTAATGGAGTAGATTGATGGGACAAGGGTAAGAGAGAAATCAAGAAAAACTCTTAGGTTTAGGGAGTAAATCAAGAGTTCTGTTGTTAAGTTGCAGGTGCCTATTAGATAACCAAGTGGAAATGTTGGATACTAAATTGGAAGTCAACAAGATTTTGGTGATATTTAAAACCATGGGACTAGATAAGATTCCTTAGGGAGAGAGGAGAGAAAGAGAAAAGAAGAGAGCCCAGGACTGAGCATTGAATATAAGATGTGGAACCAGCAGTGGAGACTGAGTTGGAGACAGAAAGATCGGAAAACCAGGAGAAGATGGTGTCATAAAGACCAAGAAGGTGAAAACAGTGAAGAATCCATCAGACAACAATCCATCTGGCAACATGAAGGTCTTTGGTGACCTTATTCCCCAGTTTCAGTGAGGTTAGAAGCAAAATTAGAGAGGGTTACAGGATATAAGATAAAATGGAGATAAATGTATAACTTTTTTTTTAAGTTTTGCATGAAAGGGTCAGAGAAATGGGATGATAGCTGGAACAGATTGTGGGCTCAAGGGAAAGAGAGATTCTAGAGCATATTTGTAATCTGATAAGATCATCTTAAAGAAGGAGAAATAGCTAATGCAGAAGTGAAAGAGGAAGAGCTGCAGAAGTGAAGTCTTTAGGGGATCCACAGCACAAGCAGAGGAGACTTTGATAGGAGCAGAGGTACTTCTTTTATTTTAATGGTGCTGGTAGTGAGAACATGGGGTCCATCTTGTCCGATTGCTTCTATTTTCTCAATAAAATATGATACCAAGTTATCAGCTAACGTAGGGGGTGAAAAGAGAAAACACTGTGAAATTGTCATCTTGTAGGCTAGGAATCGAATTTACTAGATAAATGTAAGTAAGACTCCTAGGCAAGATTGAGTGCCTATTCGAGTTTTGCAGTCATTAATTTAAAATACAGCCCATGAGCCTAGTTGTGTGGTTTTCTCTAGCAACTTTTAGCTGCACTAGATTAAATGAGGAGAAGGCTGATAGCTGGATCCAGCTAGGATTTGGGGAAATGAAAACAGGAGGACAGTATTGGATAGGAAAAAAAAGTATTGTTGAGTGAATTGGCGGTCTTGATGAGGTCAAAGAATTATTACAGTAGAGGTTATTAGTGTAAGTGAATTACAAGTTGAGGAGGTGGTTATAGGAGAAAGAGATTTTGAATTCAAGATGTCATAGTACAGATACTTGTAATGAAAAGTTTATGCTATAATCATGGAAGTTTGTGATTGTGAATGATGGAAGAACAGATGAGTGTAGGTGAGGAGGCCAGGATATGAGATGAGTAATCCACATTAATGTTAAAGTGACGGAAAATCTTGAAAGAAGCAGGAGTGAAAAGGAGGACAGTAAACCAGAGCTAAAGTCTTCAGAGAATAAGAGGAAAAGAGGAAAAGAGGTTAGGAGAAAACTATATCATGAGCATCTAAGACAGTCAACATTTTGAAGAAGGTAGAGAAATGGTTACAAAACTATAGTGAGGAGCGCAGAAGATATCTACGCCACCTCCTGGCCCTGCTTAACAGAAGGAAGACTACAGAGGACTTGAAAAAACCTACTAAACAATTCCATTTCTAAAAGTCTGCCATATAGATATACTTGCACAAGTATACAAAGACATGTAAACAAGAATGTTCACTGAAACATCATTTGTAATAATGAAAGAAATGGAAACAAGATAAATATCCATCAGTAGAGGACTGGTTACATAAATTACAGTACGATACTATGCATTCTTCTTTAAAAATGGCATAACTCTTCATGGGGGGATATCAAAACTTTCTAAGATAGAGTGGATAGAAGAGCAAGATGCTATAGTACACCTTTTGTGTAAAATAAACTGTATATAAGCATAAATGTGATTATATACATATGTGTATATAATTAAGTTTCTGCCTGACTATACATATATACATAATATGTATATAATATATACGTGCGAGCACATATGTTTTCAGTAAATATTTCTGAAAGAATAAACAAATTGTTAATAGTGGTTATCTCTGGATATGGAGATACATACATGTTAGTTGTATACATATCTATCCTTCCTATTAGGTATTGTATTAAGTACTGTAATCTTGCAGTAAGAACTATGTTTTGTTAATGTTTGGGGTTTTTACAGTATTTAACACAGTGCTTCACAAATAGGTGTTCAACAGATATTTGTCAAATTTCTTATGTAGGCATCTATAGCAGTCAATATAAGATTTACAGTTGGAAAATTTAAACTAGAGAATAAATTTGGTTGATGTTACCAGAAAATTTAGGTTTTTTGCAGTTTGCCGGTAACCCTATGTGGTATTTTGGTTCTGCATCCCACTTTCAGCTCTAGCTCCTCTCTTGGCCCTGGATCATCACATTGAGAAGAGTCATTGATTTTAGTCATCTTTATGATAACTGAAGTCTCATCATGCTAGAACTTCTTGGTTTTGTTGTTATTGTAATATTAGAAAGTATCAAAGGAAATGTGTCAAGAACAACTGTGCAAAACCAGGAGCACTTATAGAAATGTTTTATAGCCCTTAGCTATTAAATTAGCAGTCAACCTGATTGGCATTGTAGCTATATCCACAAATTGGGTTTTGTCTTTCTCTTGCACACGGGACTCCCACATATCCTATTTATCAGGCTATTTTTTTTTCTCACTCCAGAATTGCTTCTTGTCCCTGATAAAAACAAGCAGCTTAAACATTTGATGAGGGTTGTACATTCCAGAATCAGCCAATTCAAAAAGGAAGTACTTTTTCACACTTACACAAATTTAGTAGAATCTTGTTGCTGCAGCTTATTTTTATTTCTGTAAAAGCAGCGGTCCTTTCTCGTTGGCCTTTTTTCCTACAATAAATGCTCATAAGATCTTTACCATCTGTAAGTATATTCAAAAATTTGAATTTTAGCCATAGTTACACTGGTCGACAAAGTAGATAAAATATTTCCTCTTAAAAGTTTGTTTTCCTGCTGTACTTATCTACATATAGAAGTAATGATTTCCAGAAATACTGTATGTGAAAAATTTTGTAGTTTTCTAATAAAATAAGATGTAAATTGATTGGGTTCTCAAGGTTTCCTTGTATATCTGTATACAGCATGAACTGGCTGCTGTTTTCTAATGTTTGCTGTCTGCATTAATTAATGCCTTTGGTTGCTATGGTGAATTACAGAGCACAGGAAGATGTGTACAAAGAATTGAACTTGTGTATTCCACTTAGCTTCAACTATCATATAAAAATGATTTGCTGTATATTTTACTGTTGGCCTCATCAGAACATCTAGTTTTAAAATTCACTGGGGAAAGGAATGAAAAGGAAAAATGTCATGGTTTTTTTTTTTTTCATTTTATCGATATTCCTCCTTAAGCCAACTTGAATAAGTAATAGGAGGCTCAGGAAAACATTTATTAATGTTCGTAACCAAATGTGATATAGTCATCTTTGCTAGGTACACAACTGAGTCAAGCTCTAAGAGCCTATCCTTGTATCCAGGTTTTGTCCTTACATTAATATAACCTACACTCACAGTTACCGTTCATGACATTTTCTTCCCTCTCCAGTAATACAGAAATATTCTGGCACCCTGAAATTATCAGACTAAAGGATAGCATTCTCTGGCTGTGCTAGAAACTCACTTGAGTTTATTCCTTCCCACTTCTTGCCTTTCTTTTCCATAAGAGACAAATGTACTCTAGAGGCAGGTGAGGGGCAGAGGGCAGCTATGGAGAAGCAACATCATTTTCTAGGATGATCCTCATTAGTCTGCTTAGCTGCTTTTTAAATTGATTTATCAGAGCAGGAGCTCAAAACAAAAGTGCTACTGTTTGGTTCCTCTCATTAGTCACCATACCCCCTGTAAGGGAGAAACTTCCTCTCTTCTTCTTAATGAAATAATCTGTGCAATTCGTGCGTGTTTACTCAAGATAAACTGCATAATTGGTCTCAGGCTAGAGTTGTCCCTCAACTTAAAGAGCATTGTATGTGGAATCTGACTGTAAAAAATACTCATTTTCTGAGAAAAACTCATTTCAGTGGTAGGATTTTATTATCTGAATACTGTAACTACCTTTTTTTTTTTTTCTGTTTTCCATCTAGGCTGACCCCCAGATAGTCACAGCAGAGAGTAAACTATTGGTAGAGTGTCCTCTATCTCCTTGACCGCACATTCTTACAGCGTTGGATTTTTTTTTCCCACAGAACTCATCCTTTAATGAATGTTAAACCCATTGTGACTGTACTTTAGAAGCCATTATTATCTCATATCATTGGTACTTCTAGAACCAATATAGTGGGAAGAATTAAAATTGTACATCCTTAGAACTTTAGTGTTAAAATGAAATTGTGTATATCCATGAGGGTAATACTATGGTAAAAGTTGCAAGGACGCATGCCAGTTTTTAAAATGACAGCCAACTGTAGCCTACTTGATCCCCTTCCCTATGAAATATCTCCCTAAAGATCCTGACAAGAACTGAACTTGAGTTTTAGCTGTTCGTATTCTCCTTCCTCTTCTGTAGAAATATTAGTAAGAATTGAAACAACACACATCACTTGGAAACAAAGAAGAGAACCTGTATTTTGCCTGAATAGTCAGTGGCTGAATAAGTGAGAGTTCATTATACTTGGCAGAAAAATATCACTATCATTATTGTACAGCTCTTCCTAAGCAAATGACCTTTCTCAGCAAAAGGAAGCTGGCCAGTATCTGGAGGCAAGGACTTGAAGGAAAAGCTAGATAGTGTAGAAGATTTTAGTGATTCATGGACAGTGGTAATGCTTTCCTGTAAGTTGGTAAAGAAACTCTTTCCTGCAGCCTAAAGCACCAGATTAGTATTGGATTAATAATTTAGCCTGAAGATTTGTATCTACTTCTTTGAGCTACTAGAGGAAATCACGCACTTTATAGATTAGTGCCACTACAGATTCATTGTTCCTAACCTCACTTGGGCCTTCAGGGATACCCAGTCAAACTTTTACGTATCCTTAGTTATATCTTTGTCTCAATCTCTGCATCAGTTTTGAATGTTTCCCTTCTCTCCATATCACCTAACCCACCCCAGCCCACACAGTGTTTCCTACTTCACAGAGAAAAAAATTTGTCTGTCAGACGTTAACCCCTTCAATGGCCAGCTTCTCTATTTATAAACTTATTTACATGTACCTACCTTTTTCTCCTTCCTCCATTCTAAAGGAAATATATGCTTTTTTCCTATTTAGAACTAATCTCTCTGCCAGCACTCGTTTTAGACTTCTACCATCTCTTCTGAAGCCCTTCTCTTGGTTATTTGCCTATATTTTCAGCTTCTCCTACTCTAACTACTTTCCCACAGGCTATAAGCATCCTCAAGTTTCTCCTATTAAACATGTAATAAATTTAAAGCGCTTCAGCCTGGATTCTCCTCTAACCTATCTCCTTCCCTTCACAGTTAGGCTTCTTGGATAAAGTCACTGTCTTCACTTCTCACCTCTTCAGTCCATGTACCCTGGCTTCTTACTCCACTCTGATACACTAAAACTTTTCTTGCAAAATCACATTGCGAGAATGTGCACAGTGGTCTCTTTCAGTCCTCACTGTATTTACCCCACTACTGCATTTAACACCGTTAACCATTCTATTCTTGAAACTCCTGTGTCCCTTGGCCTCTCCCTTCTAGGTCTCCTCCTACCTTTCTGACAATTTGCTTCTCAGTTGCCTTTGCTGGCTACTCTTCTTGCTTATCCTGTAGATGTCAAAGACTCTTCCAAAACTCTGTCTTTTGGTTTTCTTCTCATTCTACATAATCTCCCAAGGTAGAACTCATCTATTTCCATGGCTTTAGCTGCCCCCTGTATTCAGGGTAATCATCACGCCTGAATATCCAGATGTCTAGTGGCCATCTCCATTGGAATGTTCCACAGGCATCTCAGACATAACATGTTTTTGTCTTAGTTTCAGTAAATCAGTCTTCCTTTCTTCCCTCTCAGACCTAAACCACCATACCTACTCACCAAAACCAGAAAACTTAAAGTTGTCATGGACCCTTCCTTTATCCTCATCTTCCACATTTAATCATTGACCACACACTGAAGAGTCTACATTTTTTGTGTCTACTATATCAGTCTTTCCTCTCCAATTCTGGTATTTCTTTAGTTCCTATTTTCATCATATCTTCCTAGAAGTCTTACAGTAGTGTTTTGTTCTCCAGCTTTTCCCAACAGGAACCCCCAATTCATTCTCACACAGCACCGAAATTATCCTTCAAAAAAGCAAATTTGTTTATGGTAACCTGTTAAAACCCTTCAGTGATTGCCCCATGGCCTATAAGATTCAAGGCTTTCCATGACCTGGCTTCCGCTTACTTCTCCCTCTGTTTCTCTCACTGTGTCCCCAACTTATATGCTTCACTGCAGCCAGAAAGGAGGAGTTAGGATGACTCCAAAGCTTTTGTCCTAAGCAACTGAAAGGATAGAATGGCCATCAACTAAGATGGGGAAAGCTATAGGTAAAAAAAGCCTGGAGGAGAAGAGTAGGGATTTGAACATGTTGAATTGAGAAATCTGTTAAACATGCAAGTGGAAATGTCGAAGTAGACAGATATTTAAGTCTTGCCTTTAGGAGAGAGGTCTGGGCTGGAGACAGATTTTGGAGTCATCGGCAGATAGATGTATTTAAAACCACAAAACTGGGTGAGATCATCTAGGGAAGTGCTGTTCAATAGAACTTTCTACAATGATGAAAATGTGCTATATCTATGCTATCTAATAAGGTAGCCACTAGCCGCATGTGACTGTTGAGCACTTGAAATGTGGCTAATTCTACTGAGGAACTGATTTTTCATTTTATTTTAACAATTTAAATGCAAATAGCCATGTGTAGCTAGTGGCTACTGCATTGGACAGAGCAGATCTAGGGAGTAAGTGTAGAGCAAGAAGAAAGGAAAACCGATGACTGGGCTCTGGACACTCCACCATTAAGAGTTTAGGGAGATGAGGCGAGGCCGTCAAGGGACACTGAAAAATAGCAACTAGTGAAGTAGGAAAAAAACCAAGAATGTGATCTCCTGGAAACCAAGTGAAGAAAGTATATCAAGGAGAAGCAAGTGATCAGCTTAGTCAGTTTAGAAGGACCGATATATATATATACACACACACACACACACACCCCCCTAGATAATATCCCTGAGAGGATACTTAAGACATGAGTAAGAGTGTTTGCCTCTAGAAAGAAATGAGGGTGCAAGAGGACCAAGGTGAAAGGGAAACTTGCTTTATTTTTTTTTTTTTTACAGTGTACCCTTTTGTATTTTATACAACATGCAAACATTTACCTAGTCAAAAACAGTACATTTTAAAATAATAAAAAATGATTGTAGAATATATAACAGTATGTAACTCTAAAAGCATTATGGTATTAAATACATTGTTTCTGGTGAGTGGTCTTGAATGAATCTTATTTTGTCTTAAATAAATTTAGTGTTTCAGAGACGTGATTTTAAGATCCAAGTTGACATGGAAGTGTCATGATTGACTCTCTACCTAATAATTGCAAAGTAATTCATTTTCTTCATTGGGAACCTTTCATTTGGTATTGGCAATTCAGAGATTATCACAACATTTTTACTTTTGTTTTTGAGGAAGATTAGCCCTGAGCTAACATCTGCTGCCAATCCTCCTCTTTTTGCTGAGGAAGATTGGCCCTGAGCGAACATCCGTGCCCATCTTCCTCTACTTTATATGTGGGACACCAACCAGAGCATGGCTTGCCAAGAGGTGCCATGTCTACACCAGGGATCCGAACCAGTGAACCCTGGGCCGCCGAAGCAGATCGTGCGCACTTAACCGCTGCGCCACCGGGCCAGCCCCCAGAACATTTTTAAATAGCTGCAGTATCTGATTCTGTTTCCATGAAGTCCCACAAGAACAAATACTCTCTCAGTTAAATCCTTCATGGTATTTTAGAAAGAGATAGAGAGACAGAAAGGAAATTTTGGGGTTTTTTCCCATAATTTATACATAGGCGTGTATAGCTCTTGATTAAAGAGGTTTCTTTTTAGTTTTGTGCTATAACTTCCAAAATGGATGCTTCTGCTTGTTGTAGTTTTAAATCAACATCCAATAAGTGATTTAACAAAATTACCTGCCTACTAAGATTAAGTAATTTTATCTTCTTTTGATGGCATGAGAAAAGAAAAACAAGGCAAACTTTAACAGTTTTGAAAATAATATGATCTCCTTCTTGTTGATATCTACAGAAGGAGCTAATAGGAAGACCACTCACTTTTATGAAGCCATTTTGATAAAGATTGAAACAGTGAAACTACAAAGTCCTACCCAAATGAGGCTATCGACTGAGCTGTCTCAGCATGTCCAGTATCAAAACTACACCCACAGGTTTTTTTGTTTGTTTCCATGGTGTCTTTTTCTTGGTTTATCAAAGGATTTAGGAACAAAGATTTTAAGAAGAGGTGAAGTTCCTAGAAGCACTGTTAATTTGTGTGTCTCCTTCTTTTTTTACACTCAAAATATTAAATGTTTCTAGTTCCTATGTTTTGGGAACATCCAAATATGCCAATGCTTTCCAAAATACTTTGAGGTCCTTGGACAGAGGCCATTGTAATGACACTGTACTAAGTATTTGACAAAGGGCTTATTCTTAAGGGGGATATGTAGTACAAGCATATATTACTGCTATATTAATATCATGTCACAGTGAAGGACTCTGCAGCCTCTTAAATATAAAAGAATATTGCCACATTTGGTTCCAGCGAACACTATTGTGCTATTCTGAAATCCACAGCACAGAAATTATAAGACATCCGCTCATAAACAGAAAGCAAATCACTATTCAGCATTTTCTGCTCTACTTCCTGCCAATTTCAGATAATTAAAACTTTTTTTAAACCGTTTATTCTATTCTGCTTTAATTCTGCTTCCTTCACCAAAAAAGAAAGATTTAGAAATCAAAACTGTGTATATAATAGTAACAAATCTTTGCCCTTTTTTCCTTCTTATCCCATGATATTAACTTTCTTCGTTATTGCAGACCTCAGGATATCATTGTGTTTGTAATTGGAGGAGCCACCTATGAAGAGGCTCTAACAGTTTATAACCTGAACCGTACCACTCCTGGAGTGAGGATTGTCCTGGGAGGAACCACGGTGCACAACACGAAAAGGTAAGAGAGAACGTTCAGTCCTACAACTCTGTCCCCTTTCCCAGAGATTAAAGCTTAAATTCCCTTAAAGTAGGAAAGGTAAGGTCAGTGCTGACCAAACTGCTGTACGCCAAAATGCATCAGTTCATAGAATAATGTAGAGTTTATGTGAGATGAAGGATCTATACTCCCTTAGGTTCATAAATCACTTAATTAGGTCAGAGACCCGGAGAGTAAGGACCGAATGGCCCTATTAACAATTCATGTTTCCTATGTTCAAAGAAGGAGAAATCTAATAGCCACAAACTGGCACTTAGAAAATACCTGAACATCAAGGTATTGAATTCTGTGGGTTTTTCTATTTTGTTGATTAATTACATTTCATTCAGAAGTATTTAGTAGGGGCCGGCCCTGTGGCCGAGTGGTTAAGTTTGCACTTTCAGCTTCTGCGGTCCAGGGTTTCATGCATTAGGATCCTGGGCACGGACACGGCACGGCTCCTCAAGCTGTGCTGAGGCGGCGTCCCACATAGCACAACCAGAAGGACCTACAACTAGAATATACAACTGTATCCTTGGGGCTTTGGGGAGAAGAAGAAAAAAAGAAGAAGATTGGCAGCAATGTAGCTCAGGTGCCAATCTTTAAAAAGAAAAAAGTATTTAGTAAGAAGAATGCAAAGATAAATAAGATAAAAATCCTACCTCAAGTAAGTCGTTGTCTATTAGGAAAGATAAATATAAAAAAACAAGAAAATAAGTGCCTAGAGAGACAGGAAAAAGAGCCATGGATTCTCAAAGTGGTTAAAAGAAATGAGCAAATGTTTCATGGAGAAGGTTGTGTATAAGCTGAGGCTTGGGTGGAAAATGGACATATGGAGGGAGAGCACATTCTAGGCAGTTAACCACATGAAGACGTTATGGCAAGCTGTAGGCAACATGCACAGAAGAAGAATAGCAAGTAGTCAACTAGCTAGAATGTGTGTAATAAGTGAAAAGTTGATTGAATGCCATAATTGTGGAAGGCCTTAAATTCTAAGCTGAGGAATTTCTACTTTGTTGTGTAGAAAATGAGGAATTGTTGAAAGCTTTTAAGCAATAAAATTACAAGAGGGTCACAAAATTTTAGGCAGATTAATTTGGAAGCTAAGAGTAGGAAAACAGAGGAGGAGACTAGAGAACCATAGCATGATAGTTGAATTTAATGATTGGGGACCCTGAGAGATCCATGCTGAGCCATGTATACATAGATACATTGAGAGTCATTAGAGATGTTTGTGTACTTTTTCACTTTGTATTATTATTTGGCTTTTTAATATAAATTTTTCCCTTTATTATGGAAATAGTATATACTTATTCCAAAATTTTTTTAATTCAGAAAATATAAAGAGGAAAAAAAACCTCCCATAATCTAACCACTGTTACATTTTGATCTTTTCAGACTTTTTTTTCTAAGCCTGTATAAACATGTATGTGAAGGTATGGACAGAAAGGGATCTCATTGTACATTCTGTTTTATAACCTGCACTTTGCAGTCTATCATGTAAACATCTCTTAGAGTTAAATATATAATCATTCATTCACTAAACAAATATTAATTGAATTGTAAGATTGCCTGGGTTTGAATCCTGACTTTCCCTCTTACTATTTTCATGAACTTAGGCAAATTGCTTAACCTGTGTCAGTTTCCGGAGCACATTGGCCATATATATATTTCTTTTATGAATTGCCAGTTCATATTCTTTGCCCATTTTGAAATTGGGGTATTCCGTTTTCTTCCTAAAATGTTTAAGAATTATATCTGTTTAATGAGGGATATTGACCTTTTGTCCGTTATATATTTTGCAGATCTTTTTCCTGTATTTGATGTTTTGTTTTATATTATTTGTAGTTTTTTGTTGTATAAAAGTTTTATTTTATTTTATTTCATTTTTTACTTTTATATGGGCAAAGCTACCAGTGATTTCTGCCTTTGGTGTCATGCTTAGAAAGTTCTTTCCCAGCCAAGATTATGTAAATACTAACTTCTATTTTTTCCATTATTTTTAGGACTTATATTTAAAGTTATATCTTAATAACCTGTCAATTTTATTTTGGTGTAAATTGTGCAGTAAAGTTTCCTTTTATAACTTTTACAGAAATATTCCATACACATACTTCATTACATACAGAAAAGTATACAAATGAATAGCACACACCTCAATGAAATATCACAAAATGAATGCATCTATGTAACTACCATCCAGATCAAGTAATAGAATGTTACCAGCACCTCCAGAAGCCTCTCTTACGCGTCATGCCTCCTCCTTGTCACAACTCCACACAAAGTAATCACTATTATGACTTCTTTTACCATAGATTACTTTTACCTCTCCTTAAAAGATGCTTGTTGAATGAATGAAGAAACAGAGGTTAAAATTAGTCTTTTTCTACCTTTCTCACAAATAATACGAGGATCTTAGAATGATCCTTAGAAAGATCTCTAATCACCTTCCTACCAATTTACAAGCCATTATTGACTAGCATTTTGGTTCCACTTTATTTTTATAATCCTCAAATTAATCATTATTATTATTTTCAATAGTCAATATTTGTTTAGATTTGCCCACGTATTTGCCCTTTTCTGCCCCGCTCTCTTGTCCTGGCTCTTCTTTCTGATCCAATTGTATTCTTACTAAAGAACATTCTTTAGTAGTTCTTTCAGCTATTCATCAGCTTTCTTTCATCCTGGCCCTTTTTACTGATCCAGTTGTCTTCTTATGAAAGAATGTCCTTTAGCAGCTTGTCAGCTGATGTTTTTGTCTAAAAATATCTTATTTAGTTAACTTTAGAATTTCAGATTGATAGTTGTTTCTCAGCACTTAAAAGTCAGAATACAATGGAATACTATTTTCAGTTGTTGCTGTTAAGACGTCTACTCTCAATATAATTGGTTTTCATTTGTAGGCAATGTTTTCTTCTCTGATTCTTTTAAGATTATTTTTTGTCTTTGGTGTGTTTGTTTCAGTATCATGTATCTAAATGTGGTTTTAGTTTTATTTATTCTACTTGATAAGAAAATTCATGTTTGGCATAATTTCTGGAGATTTTCCAGTCATTATTTCTTTGAATATTGCCTCTTTTCTGTGTCCTCTGTTCTCCCCTTCTGGAACTCCTATGAGCTACATGTTAGACCTTCATCTGTTCTTGTTTCTTAACCTCTCATTTATATTATCTGTTATCTCTGTGTTCTGCCTTCTGTGTAATTTTTTCAGATCAGTATTCCAGTTCGATAATTTTCTCTTCAGCTATTTCTAATCTGTGTTTAATTTGTCCATTCAGTTTTTAATTTCAAAGACTATATTTTCATGCCTATACCTTCTATTTGCTTCTTTTTCAAATTTTCCTGATGTTTTTATTAATTTCTTCTTTCCTCATGTTTTCAAATCCTTCATTTTTCTTTAACCATATTAATTCTATAATCTGAACTACTTAGAAGTCTAATTCTGCTGTTGTGTCTCCTGACATTAGCTCATGATGAATCATTTCCACATGTGTTCTGTAATTTTGGATTCTGAGTTATATTAAACAACATTTTATCTGTGGGACTCTTGAGGGGCCTATGTTGAAAGTATATCTCTTCTGCATAGTTTTTCTTTCATTTAGGCCAGGTACCCAAAGAGTATTATCAGTTTGGAAGTATTTTTTAATGTTAATTTCTATACTAAAGGGTTTCTGAGCCATGCAGAGCCATATCAGTTTATTTTCAAGTTTCCTTGTTATCTCCCTGTGCAAACAGAAGATTTTTGGATTTTTTATTCCATCTTTTCAGTGAGGGCCTCCACATTATGCAGAAGACTCAATTATAATTTCCTTTCTTACTGAGGCCTAAGCCCTGTCTGCTGACCCTCTGTGGCTGTTAAAATACAGTGCCCTTGTTTATGAACATTGGCACATCCCTGTTGGGTAGTCACAGCATCAGTTTATACTTATCAAGCTAAGATTTTGGTTCCCTTTGTTTGATGACTCTTGGAGATTTTCCTTAGTTTCTTAAGAGCTTAACTATTCATTTAAAAGGAGATTTGTCATTTTTTATCCATCATTTCTATGTTTTTTATTGCAAGAGAATTTTTGCCTTATCTGGTCTGCTTTAATTCCAGAAATGGAAGTGTCAGTGTAGTTATGATCTTGGGAGAGTATAAAATCATAGTGACATTATGTGAAATTTAATTTGAAAACTATTAGTTGATATTATTTGGAAGGGTAGCCCTGCATCCTAAAATGTCAGACTGAGGCTTTTGTACCTAATTCAGTAATCAATGTGGTACCATTGAATATTGTTGAGCACAGGAGTGACATAATACTATTATAAGCATTTTTTTTTTCAAGTTTCTCCCTTTGCTCCTGCTGCTAATAAAAATGATAATCATAGTTAATATTTATTGAGCATCTAGTATATGCTGCGGACTGTAGTAAGTACTTTACATAGTCATTTAATCCTTATGTAAAGTATGTACTATTATTAACTCCACTATATATGGAAACCGAGTCACAGAAAGGTTAAATAACTTGCCCAAGTAATGATTAATAAGAGAGAGTGCCACAACTGGAAGCCAGCATCCATGCTTTTAATCACTATGCATTTCCTTCCTAAGTGTCACTTGAATGCCTGATACTGTATTGTTCTCTAAATAATATTTAGTAATTTAAGGTTCAAAAAGTTTTCTTTATTACTTGATAGCCATATAGGATTTTATTTTCTTAATCTAAATGAATTCTCTCAGGTATGTATGTATAATTATGTGCTTTTAAATAGGTTTTAATATCAGGATTCAAAAAAACTAATTGACCCCTAAATAATCCTTCTGAGAGATAATATTTCCCGCTGAGTATTTGTAGCCCCATGGCCAGTGCCTAAGAACTGTAGCATCTTCTCTTTAACTTGAAATATTAGAGTTTAAAACTAAACATCTATATCTCAATTTTAAAAATGTGTTGGATTCAGGGGTGGGCCCTGTGGCTGAGTGGTTGAGTTCGCCCGCTGTGCTTCAGTGGCCCAGGGTTTCACCGGTTCAAATCCTGGGCACAGACTCATCAAGCCATGCTGAGGTGGCATCCCACATGCCACAACTAGAACGACCCACAACTAAAAGTACACCAACTATGTACCGGGGGACTTTGGGACGAAAAAGGAAAAATAAAATCTTTTAAAAAAAAATGTGTTGGATTTAGATAGATAGATTAGCAAAGATTTTTATATATTTCTTTGTAATTTTGTCATATTACATACAAACAAAAATGCATATATTTTCAGATGTGTTTGGCTAATTAATAGTACTGTGAATAAAACTGCATTTTACTATTAAAAATTTTTTTTTAATTATTGGGTTTTTTTTTGAGGAAGATTACCCCTGAGCTAGCATCTGCTGCCAGTCCTCTTTTTGCTGAGGAAGACTGGCCCTGAGCTAACATCCGTGCCCATTTTCTCCACTTTATATGTAGGACGCCTACCACAGCATGGCTTGCCAAGCAGTGCCATGTCCGCACCAGGGATCTGAACCAGCAAACCCCGGGCTGCCAAAGTGGAACGTGTGCACTTAACCGCTGTGCCACTGGGTGGGCCCTAAAAATTTTTTTTAAAAACTAAACCTAGGTTTTTCCTTAAATTAGTGTCTCAGTTCCTGAGAAGATAATCTTTTATGTAAAATTAAGAACATAAGGCAGCTTTGCAAAAGCTTTAGACTAGATTCTTCCAAGTAGCCAGCTTTGGTATTTCTTTGTCTGACCTAACCGTATGCTAAGCAGTACACTGAATTACTTTTGAGCGGATATTCTTGGCAATAGAAGGCTCAATAAAATCTTCAACGAGATTGTTCACTGTCCCCTGACCAATGAAACTTTTAGAAAAGGGAGTTGCTATGGTAATTGCCAACCCGCAAAAATTTTAGTTAATGTTTGCAAAACATAAATGATCCAATATCAAGTTTTTATAATTTACTTTCATAAATATACCCTTGAGCCAGTAAGTAAATAGTGAAATTTATCACTATCTGTGAGAAGAGTGGGAGTTTTATTTCAGAGAGCAGTTATTGTAAAGGCTTAAGTAGGTGAAAGCAACATAGTTTCAGCTTTTAGTGGAAAGGCTCAATACTCATGATGAATGTGGGCTACCTTGGGTATTACTAGTGTGTTGAGTATGTTCACAACTCTTAATCCTAGATTCTCAGTAAGTGGAAAAGTTAATATTTTTTTAAATCAGTTTTATACCTGAATATAGTATAGCTGCTGTGAACTAGCCATAAAAACCTTGATATGGGGGAGAAAAAGCTGAGTAATTTGTTTCTATGAATTTTAGGGTTTAATTTTTGTGGGAAGTTTGTTTGTGCAATTTCCTATGTGATACATAGGTTATTTCTTAAGGAAAAGTCCTAAGCAATATGTGACAAAGACACAGCTGTGACCTCAGGAGCGCTACAGCACAGAAGAAGTATTTTGAGAGAATATGGCAATCGGGAACAGAATATACTTTTAGATGTGCCCTGATAAGTACACTCTTTTATACTTGGAATCATGTAGAATATGGCATGGGCTGCCCCACAAGGATTTGGCTTAGTGGCTGTCCCAATGAATAGGAAAGAAATCATCTTGGAGCTGGCACTTGATGTGCTGATATAGAAGCAACTATCCTTCCAGAGTGGGAAATGCCTAATGCAGGATATCTCTGAGACACAGGTCACTTGATTTCGCTGATCTCTTAAATAAAATCTGAGATCACTACAGATTTATTCTGTAATCAGATTCCAGCACCACCACTTACTAGTTTATGATTTGGAGCAAGATACTGAATGTAATAGGTAGGTAGGTCAAAATTGGTCTCCTGCATCCTAGAAAATTATGTGTACCCTTACCTCTTAGATAGCAATTTTAACAACTTCATCCTGGGATACCTTCTATTTCTAAAGTACAGTGAAGTTGGCTTTACTGTGAATTGAAATAAAATCTTAGTTGTAGACAATACCAAAAAATAAAGAATAGGAAGCAATTCTTTCCTTCCCTCCCTGGTATATTTCCAGAAATGAATGTAAATTTTGGTGATCTCTCACCTGGGCCTGTTTATAAGTAAGTTTCATCTTAAGCCAGAAGGTGCCTGAAGATATATGTCCCTTAGATTTTAAAAGGAAATATACATTAGTTGAATCTGAAATTCAACTTGCCATTCAAAGTTATAATTTAAGCTGCTCTTTCTTAAGTACCTTATTTCTTTAAAACAGTTCTTTTGTGACAATATTTTTCACTGATTCAATCACTGGTGACAATGAAGCAGAGTTCTACAGGCCTTCTGGAGTTATATGATTTGTTTCTATAGCGCCTGCTCTGATCAAGTGCAGTTGTAGTTAATCTTTGTTCAGATTAAACACTATTTAAAATAGAAGGTGTGTATTTGCTACTAAGACACCAAGGAACTTTGCAGAAGCTAATTATCTCCTTAGCAACATTCTTAATAAAATTGCCTTCTGAGTAAAGAGAGGCTGTCAATATTTTCTTCTCTCTCCATAGCCAAATGAAGTTTACTATGAATTTTGTATTGTTTTCTCTTCTTCTTTTGTACATAATGAAATACAAAGAAATGAAAGATAATAACCAATCACAGGGACCTCTTTAAAGGCATAACTTTCATGCTTTTTGAAGGCAGAGAACCTGCCTTGAAAAAGGTTCTGGGTAGTGGATTCAGACCTGGACATACGCAAGGGCGTGCCCAAGCAATCAGTCTATCATGTCTCTGGCAGCCGTGCAGGTTTGCAGTGTGCAGGCTGTCATCTCCTGTCTCCAGGTTTGCCCTTCTTATGGAATTACTTCCCTCTCTTACTACTTCCCTGTTTGTTTGTCTCTGTCATACTGGCCTAATATATCCTCAGTTGGGGGAAATAAGTCAAATTTCAACTTCTAAGAATTATAGATGACATGAGTTATTCTATAGCACCACAGATATTTTCACCAACATCTGTGTGGAACACTCAGAAGTCATATTTCCCTGGTTATGAGTTCTAGAATAGATAAATATTTATTGTACAAATGAGAACAGCATAAAGTCAATAGTTCTTTCACTCATTCAGCAAATGTTTACAGAGCATTGGGATACTTCCACGAATTAAACAAAGATCCTAACCCTCATGAAGCTTACATTTTAATGCAGAGGAAGACAGAAATAAATAACAAACTTAATAAATAAGAAAATCAGAAGGTAATAAATGCTATGGGAGAATAAAGCAGAGCAGGGTAAAGGGAAATCAGCAGTACATGGGGGCAGCAGGGGTAAGTCACACTACTCAGTATGGTGTCAGAAAAGGCCTCATTAAGAAGAGATTTGAGCAGAGACTTGCAGGAGGTGAAGGAGTGAGCCAAACTGACAGGGAGAAGAGCATCCCAGGCACAGCAAGAGCTGTGTCCTAAGGCAGATCATGCAGTGTGTCCAAGGAGACTGGAGAGCCTGGGGTGGAATGAGCAAGAGGAAAAGTAAAGGGAAATGCAGTAGAGAGGGATCTGGGGCCTGACGGTGGAGGACCTAGACTGCTGGAGGACTGGTTTTCACTGTGAGTTAGCATTGTAGGATTTAGGTTCTTTTTTTTTTTTTTTTTTTTTGCTGAGGAAGATTCGCCCTGAACTAACATCTGTTGCCAATCTTCCTCTTGTTTTCTATGTGAGCCACCACGACAGCATGGCCACTGACAGATGAGTGGTGTAGGTCCCTGCTCAGGAACTGAACCTGGGCCGCTGAAGTGGAGCATGCTGAACTTAACCGCTAGGCCACCAGGGCTGGCCTGGGTTTGGGGTTATTTTTAACAGCTGTAACATACCATACAATTCACCTCTTTAAAGTATACGATTCACTGGTTTTTAGTATATTTACAGATAGTGCAACCATCACCACAGTCAATTTTAGAACATTTTCATCAGCTCAGAAAGAATTCCTCTCCCCCTTAGCCCTAAGCAACTGCTCATCTACTTTCTGTCTCTATAGATTTCCCTGTTCTGGACATTTCATATAAAATATATAGTCTTTTGTGAGTGGTTTTCTTTACTTAGTATAATGTTTTCAAGGTTCATCTATGTTGTAGCCTATCTCAATACTTCATTATTTTTTACAACTGAATAATATTTTCATTGTATGCATATACCATATTTTGTTTATCCGTTTGTCAGTGATGGACATTTGAGTTGTTTCTACCTATGGCTGTTATGAATAATGCTGCTATAAACATTTGTGTACACCTTCTTGTGTGTATTGTAGAGTTTTGAGCAGAACCATGACATGTGACATATTTTAGCAGGATCACCCTGGCTATCAAAGCTAATGTGAATTAGGAGAAGTATTATTTCTCTTAAATGTTCAAAATGAACGGAGCCATTATTCTAGTTGTGCTTCTGAAGCACATGATCCTACTTTGCATATAAATGAGCATCTTGGTTCGCATTTTGAGCTGGCTTGTATCACTTCATAAGTCACTCAATATTAAAGAGTTCTAGTCCCTGCTGGCAGCAAGTGACACTTGAGTTAGGTATGTGAGCTGAGAGGCCAAGAACCAGACCCAGATGAATGGAATTGTTCTCACAATAGAAGAAATCCCTCTGTCTTCTTGGAATTCAGGATAGAAGTGGAGGAGAAAAGGAAGCTAAGGTGAATGTATTAGCCAACGGTGCTGCCCGTTGCCTGAGCCCCGCCTGAGCTGTAGGTGAAGAGGGCGTTTTAGCCACAAGTGCTGTCACTTCAGTACTTCTTAAGACTTTTGACAAGGAGGAAGATGTATCCTGCTAGAAGGTAACCCCAGATCAACAATCCCCTTACTGTCAGATTCCCTTTCATGCCAAAAATACTGACTACATATAGTAGGTTCTCTGTAATACTACTGGATTCAGTTAAAGCCTCATTAGCTATAAGCCTGCACAATAGTTAATGGTCCCATTTTTCAATTCTTTTCTCTCTAACTGGCCAAGATAGATGAAGAAAAATAGGCGTTTTCCCCCTAAGTAACTTATCCTCATTGTAATAAAAAAATTAAATATAAAAGTAAAAATCGTTTATGATACGACAACGCAGCTAACCACTGTTAATATTTTGGTGTACTTCCTCCTAAACTTTTTTTTCTTTGCCTAATGGTTTTTGAGTTTTGTTTGTTTTATGTTTTGTTTTTGACGTAATTAAAATCACATTGTCTATACAATTTTACACTTGTTTTTCTCACTTTTAATTATATCGAGAACATTTTCCATGTTACTAAAAACTATTTAAAATAATCTTAATGGCTATATAATGTCAATTTTAAGAATGTGTCTATTTAACCGTTGATATTGGCCATTTAGATTGTTTACAGTTTTTTATTTGATATAATACTGCAATAAATGTCTTGTATGTTGATAAACTCTTGTCCCATCTCTGATTATTTCCTTAAGATTAATGTGCAGTGAGGCAGTCTCAAATATTGCTAGTAGAAGTGTAAATTGGTATAACTTTTCTGGAAAACAATTTGATATTATGTATTCAAAGGTATGGGGTCTTGTTATTGTTGAGGTTTTTGTTAGCTTCTTGATTTTTAGGAAGCCCTGGCTCAGATGATGGAACTGTTCTGTATCTTGATTGAGGAAATGGTTACACAACTATATGCATTTGTTAAAATCATCAAATGATAGCCTTAAGAGCCAGCCCAGGTGGCCTAGTGGTTAAGTTTGGCATGCTCCGCTTCAGCAGGCCAGGTTGGGTTCCTGCACAACGACCTACACCACTTATCTGTCAGTGGCCATGCTCTGGCCGTGGCTCACATACAAAAAAAGGAGGAAGATTGGCAACTGATGTTAGCTCAGGGCAAATCTTCCTCAGGGGAAATAAAATGATACCCTTAAAATGGTTAAGTTTTATTGTCTATGAATTGTATCTCAATAAAAAAAATAAAATTTTTAGGGGCTGGCCCCATAGCTGGGTGGTTGAGTTCACACGCTCTTCTTCGGCAGCCTGGGGTTTATCAGTTGAGATCCTGAGCACGGACCTACACACCACTCATCAAGCCATGCTGTGGCAGCATCCCACATAGATGAACTAGAATGACCTTCAACTAGGATGTACAGCTATGCACTGGGGCTTTGGGGAGAAAAAGAAAAAAGAGGAAGATTGGCAACAGATGTTAGCTCAGGGCCAATCTTCCTCACCAAAAATACAATAAAATTTTTAAAAACAAAGCACTATAGTACAAAACTAACACTTTTTCCTTGCTATAGTCAGGAAGATAAAAAGATAATTAAAAAAGGAATAGTTTTCTCACTATGTAATTCAGTGTTATTTAATGCCATGCCTTAGAACCACCTGATATTAGCTGGTATTGAGTCATGTGCTTTGAGAAACACCGATCGTAGCAATTCCTAGGAGGGAGGTTATGATGATACTAAGAACTAAAATGTATTTAGCACATACTATGTGCTAGACACTGTTGTAATACTTTATACCTGTGCTATCCATATCCAGTAAAGTAGCCAGTAGCCACATGTAACTATTGAGCACCTGAAATGTGACCAGTCCAATTTGAGGTGTGCTACAAGTCTAAAATACATATTGGATTTCAAAGACTTAGTACCCAAAAAAGTGTAAAATATCTCATTAATAATTTTTTAAAGTTGATAATACTTGGGATATATGGGTCAAATCAAATATGCTATTAAAATTAATTTTACCTATTTCTTTTTCCCTTTTTTTTTTTTTTATTTTTTTTTAAAGATTTTATTTTTTTCCTTTTTCTCCCCAAAGCCCCCCGGTACATAGTTGTGTATTCTTCGTTGTGGGTTCTTCTAGTTGTGGCATGTGGGACGCTGCCTCAGCGTGGTCTGATGAGCAGTGCCATGTCCGCGCCCAGGACTCGAACCAACGAAACACTGGGCCGCCTGCTGCGGAGCGCGCGAACTTAACCACTCGGCCACGGGGCCAGCCCCTTCTTTTTCCCTTTTTAACGTGGTTGCCAGAACATTTAAAATTACGTGGCAGCTCACATTTGTAACTTGCTTTACATTTCTATTGCATAGGGCTGCTTTACCCATTCAATTTTGTTTAATTCTCATAATGACCCAATGTGGTAGATATATTTATTATTGTCAATAACCTCAGTTTTCAAATGAGGAGATTGAGGTTTAGAGACGTTAAGTACCTTGTCCGAAGTCACAGAGCTAATAAGTGGCAAAGCTGGAATTGAACTCAGAGACCTTGTTTCCAGTCTGGGGACCTGAAGCACTCAGTTGAAATAATATATTAGGAATATTTATCCAGCTATGATTTTTTTTAAATCTCTTGCTTATAAATTTATAAGGTAGGCAAAATATGTTTTTGCCAAATGGACAATTTGTGAAGCTTTCTTCCTACTAAGAAATATTGTAAGCCAAAGCAGGAAAAAATAGTACAAAAGTGAGGAATCATTTAGTTTTGTTTTAAGATTTTTGTCATCCAAAGATAATTAAGAATAAGATTTAAGACAGTGTTAGTCTTAGAATAAAAACTATGAACTTGATAAATTAGTGGCAGCTGTTAGTTTCGTCACTACCTGAGATGATGCCTAAGTGTTGATAATCATTCTGACAATCAGTGATGTTAGTGGTTTTTGTAGAGTACAGTTTGGCGCTTAGAAAACAGTTGGCATTTTGAATTTCTGTACGTAAATTTGAAGCTGGGAGGGGGCTGATTCATATTATCAACAGGTACTTTATAGATTTGTACCTAAACAAGTAACACTAGAAACTTGGACCTTCTCCTGTAACCACAAGTTGGTTCGATCTCTGAATTATTTACAGAAAAATTAGGATCCTGTGACAGAATTTGCATTTCAAAGGAAGAGGAATCTAGAGGACATTCTTCTTCATTTATGGGTATTTCAGGATCAGTTTTAAAACTGTTGAAATCACCACCATCTTTGTAGAGATTTTAGGGGGAGTTTGCTTTCCTCCTGTGACCAAAGTGGCAGACACCACTTTGCAAGAGCTATGATGGAGTGTGTCACCTATCACTGACAGCACTGACTGACTGCTGATTATGTGTAAGGTTCTGTGCTAAGTACTAGAAAGATGAAGACATGTTCTATATCTTTTAAGAATCTCAATGTCCAATGGCAAAATAGGCATGTAAATGAATAACTCTAATAAGATGCTTTTTTAAAAAACCGGATTTAATCCAAGATTCAAATATGGGTATGTCCCCCGATCCCAACTTATTAGTGCACTGGAGCATATTTTTTTTAAATTAAAAATAGCTTTCCATCACAAAATTTAAATACAGCTAAGCAAAAAAGAAGATAAAATATTTACACTGCCACCATCCCAGCATAGGAAATGTCAACATTTTGATGTATAGCCTTTTAGACCTTTTTCTATTAATGTATACATGTATATTTTTAAGTAAGAGAATATACTGTACGTGTACTTTCAGTGAAAGTACTTATATATGTCATTTTTAATGCCTGAGTAGCATTCTGTTATCTATACCACAATTTATTTAACCAATTCTCAGTTTTTTGTTCACTGAACAAATACTTATTGAGTACCTACTTTATTCTAGGAACTATCCTGAGACTAGATATACAGTGGTGAACAAAACCAAACAGTATAATAAACATTTTGTATAAATCTTTCCACACTTGTCCAACTGTTCACTTGGAATAATAATAAGTGAGCATATACTACAAGCCAGACAGTCTGCTGACTCCATTACATTTATCGTCTCATTTAATCTTCGTGATTCAAGAGATAATATTGCTGTGATCCCAATTTTCAAGTGAAGAAACTGGAACATGGAAAAATTAAGTAATTTGCCTTAGATCATATAGCAAGGGAAGTGCAAAACTGGAATTCAAGCTCAAAGTTGTATGATCCTAGATTCTATGTGCCACTAGCAATGTTGAGATGAAATTACTGCATCAGAGAAAATAAACACTTCTAAAATGCTAAATTACTAATTTGCCAGGCAGAAAAATTTTACCAGTTTATACCTTCAGACCACGCCCATGCCAAGACTGAGGTTTGCTGCTCCTGATTCTTAAAAATAAACTTAGGGGCTGGCCCCGTGGCGGAGTGGTTAAGTTCGCGCGCTCCACTGCAGGCAGCCCAGTGTTTCATTGGTTCGAATCCTGGGCACAGACGTGGCACTGCTCATCAAACCACGCTGAGGCAGCGCCCCACGTGCCACAACTAGAAGGACCCACAACGAAGAATATACAACTATGTACCGGGGGGCTTTGGGGAGAAAAAGGAAAAAAATAAAACCTTTTAAAAATAAATAAACTTAAATTTAAAAATCATCAATTTGTATGGAGAAGGTTGGTTAAAAAACAGTTTGCTTCAACTTCAATGTAGAGAAAGAGGAAAGAAGCAGATAAACAGTGTGAAGCTAAAAGAAGAGACCAGTAAATGAGAGAGACAGAAATGGGAACAAGAAAGTCAGAGGGGTAGATACTGTCTGGTTTCAAAGCATCCTCCGGTTCTAGATTTCAGGCCTTGATGAGGCACTGATCTTCTGACATTGGTTCAGTGATAGAGCCCACCCCGTCTAGTACGCTTTTTTCTTTTGCTTAAGCTAGATTGGATGGATTTATGTTTCTCGCAGCTAGAATGTTGCGTTTTGGAAAATGTTATCTCTTACAAATTTATAGGATATGCCTTTTTGTGTAGTATGTGAGGCTCAATACAGTATTTGCATAGTTGTTTCAGGATTTGTCAGTTAAACAATAAAAACTTAAAAATGAAAGGAAGAGCTCAAAAATGATAACTCTATGTAGTGACACAAAAGTGACTCGTTTACTTCATTTCCTATATTATCTACATTTCTGTTTTTTAATGATCAGAAAAAAATGTTCCACAAATTTTAAAAAGTCATCAACCTGATGCCACTGGGCTTATCAAGTAGTAAAGTATCTAGTTGATTATCCTCAGCACAGCCCTGAGTTGTCTTTTCTCTGCCAAGACTGTATTACCCTCGCCAGTTAAATGATGCATCCCTCAGAACGTATCTTCTTTCACTAGGATTATCATGAGAGCTTCTGGGATCGAATGGAAGCTATTTGTAAATCACCTTTTGGTACCCTTTGATCTTTTAAGAGGCAGTGCAGCATAGCAATGAAGAGCATGGGCTCCAGTGCCAGACTACCTTTTTCAAATCCCAGTTTTGCCATGTGTCTACTTGTATCACTTTAGGCAAAGTATTTAACTTTTGTGCCTCTGTTTTCTCAACTGTAAAATGGAGGTGATAATAGCTCCTTCATATCATTGTTGTGATGTTTGGGTGATATTAAGTATATAAAATGCTTAGAGGAGAATCTGACACAGGGTAAGCACTCAATAAATGTTAGTTGTTGCTGCTGTATTATTACTATTAGATTTGGGGGAATAAAGTAAAAAAAGTATAGATATTCATCACTGCCACCTCTGTTATCACCCATACCTCCAAATCACTTGTTTTGAAAACCCTTACTTTAAAATAATTCAAGAACAGAATTTTATATATATATATATATATATATATATATATATTTTTTTTTTTTTTAAAGACCGGTACCTGAGCCAGCAACTGTTGCCAATCGTCTTTTTTTTCTCTTTTTTTCCCCAACTCCCCCCAGTACATAGTTGTATATTTTAGTTGCGGGTCCTTCTAGTTGTGGCATGTGGGACATCACCTCAGCATGGCCTGATGAGCGGTGCCATGTCTGTGCCCAGGATCTGAACCAGCGAAACCCTGGGCCTCCAAAGCGGAGCACCCAAACTCAACCACTCGGCCACGGGGCCGGCCCCCAGAATTATATTATTATCTCAGGTATGAATATACTGGGGCAGTGATAAAATTTACTGTGAAGGTAGTCCAATCACCAGATGACCTTTGTGGTCTGTGAGGAGAAAAAATTTTAGTAGCTCAATTTCCATTTGTGCTCACTTAAAATGTCCCCTTTGAGGCCCCCAGGGTCAGCACATCTATAATTAATAGACTTACCCAGAGTCTTCAGTGTCCATGCTTTCTACAGTTAGGTTATTTGGGGCTTTGTTTCTCGTATTTTTTTTCTGGTGGCCACCGTTCTACTCCTGTAGTTGTGGTTGCTCTGACAAACTGATGCAGTCTTGAATGGTGGTGAGAAAGTACATCTATAGCTCTTTTTATTCTCAGACGATAACCTCCTTTCCAACCTCTGTGTAACTGATATTACAGGCAGTTCTGTCCCTGAGGAATCCACCTTTTGCCCTGTGGACTATGGGGGTAATCCCTTCTGCTCACATGGTCCTCCAATGAATGATATATGCACAATGCTGGAGACATGCAGAATCCAGTTGATTGCTTTTTTGTACTTTTTCTTCTCAGTGGGATAGGAAATAGGGCCAAGGGCTCCTGTTTATTTGTTTTGTTTTGCTTTGCTTTTTGTTTTTTCATAAATCAGGTGTCAAGTACTAAAGTGGGAACTAAGAAGCAGTAGCTACATTTTTTAATAGGCAGTTACATTGTTGGTAAGATAGTGTCATAGGATAAAGTAACCTCAATGGAATTGGTTATAATCAAGGGAATATTTTATATCTTCATTGAGTGTTTCCCAAGGTCGGTTCTATAGAAAATTTGTTTGGGGAGATATTGCAAGGTATTCCATTAAAAAAGGGTCTATAGCCAACTAAGTTTGGGAAACACTGTATCCTTTTCCTGGAAAGACACAATTCACAGCATGTTAAAGATTCTAAGAAACTCCAGAGTAAAGAAAACTCTTCAGCTTTCTTTTTATTTACTGTATTCTAATATAATATTTGATATTTATAGAAGAATATATGTAACATATAAGTTAGAAAGTAATATAATGAACACCCTTGAATCCTTCCCCTAACTCAGGGACTCAAAAATTGCCCATAATGTGGATCTGTGTGTTCTGCTCCAATTACATCCCTTATCTCCCTACAACAAGTAAGCACTATCCTAAATTTTCTGGTTAGTTCCCTTGCTTTGTTGGGGGAGAGTAGTATTTTTATCACTTATCCATGTATTTCTAAATAATACATTGTTTAGTTTTGCTTATTTTTGAGCTTTATACAAAATGGTATCTTACCTTTCTCATTAAACATTGCTTCTGAGATTCATCTGTATTATTCCATGTAACCTTGTTCATTCATTTTTCAGTGCTGTATAACATTCCATTGTGTGAGCACACCACAGTTTACTTCTCCATTCACCTGTCCACAGACATTTGAGTCATTGAGTTTTTGTTTTGTTTTGTTTACTGTTACTTCTATCAAAGAGCAGCAAGAAGAAACGTGAGCCAAGGATATTGATAGAATGATATCATTTTATTGTTTGGGAGCAAGAGGGAAGATATTTATTAAGTAGCTGCTTTAAGGCAGGGGTAAAATACAAAGAAAAAAGATGTCCCCATCTTTAGTGATCCTATGGGCCACTGGGGGAGTCAAACAAATCTGTATTTCTCAAATTAGGATATGATTAGTCCCAGCGATACACAAAGGTACAAAATAAACATGACACATCTTTTGAAGTGTTTATTTTCTTCTCATGTGGGGGGATGTTCAGGGGTAGAACTAAACAATGTAACTGATAAGTACCTTAAAATATGTTCATGTCAAAATTTAAAAGGTTCTTTTATGAAAAATAACATAAAATTGTTATGCATTTTTAAAACATAATACCAGACTTCAAAGAAAGGTATAAGCTGGTAAACCAATTTGGATTATACCCTCAAGACTAATAAATTCTTTCTCTTCTGTTGCTAGGGGTTTTTAGATACAAAAACTTGAGAAGTGTTAATGTGTGTAAGTTAAATAAAGTGGATCCTAAATAGAAATAATTGATTTTGGTAGGCTAATCAAGAAAGTCTTCACAGAGGAGACAGCATTTGAGCTAGACCTTACAGAATAAGTTGGATTTCCATAGAAAGAAAGGGCAGTCAGGACTGAGGAAACAGCATGGTAAAGGACAGGAGGGAAAAAAAGGTATAGCACATTTGAGAAATACTGAGAGGTTCTTCATGGGTAAAGTATACATCTAGTGAAGAGCAGGATGACCTCTGTGATGAGATTCCTAGTATTTTCAGACAGAGATGTCGAATGCCAACCTTTTGCCTTGCTTCTAATAAAATTGCTGTTGGATATTTAGGAAAAATTTAGCACAATAGGTAACATTTAAGCTGGAGTCTTAACTTCTTGAAACAGTATGAATCTGATTCATGTATTCATTCAGCAAACAATTCAACATCTACTTTATACTAAGGATTCTTTATACAGATCAAGAAGATATTACTCAAGATATGCATTAACTGCTAAGAGAAGCCATTAGAAGAGAACTTCCACAGCTCTCACTGCCGTGCTACCCTCTGCCTTCCATTGCGTCACGGTGGATCAATGCTCCTAGCCAAGCCCAGTCCTTCCTCTCGGGTGCCAGATCCCATCCCCTCACCTACTCCAGGATATCACTCCAAACTCACTCCTCTCCTAAACTGGTTTTTCCACTCTATTGGATCATTCATAGAAGCATAGAAAGATGCTGGAGATTTTTTTTGTTTTGTTGGGTTTTTTTTTTTTCTGAGGAAGATTAGCCCCGAGTTAACATCCGTTGCCAATCCTCCTCTTTTTGTGCTTGAGGCAAGTTAGCCCTGAGCTAACATCTGTCCCAATCTTCCTCTATTTTGTATGTGAGTCGCCACCACATCATGGCTAACGAGTGGTGTAGGTCCACGCCCAGGGTCCAAACCCACAAACCCAGGCTGCTGAAGCAGAGCACATCGAACTTAACCATTATGCCATGGGGCCAGCCCCAAAACATGCTGCTTTCTCTCCCATTGTTAAAGACCCTCTATAAACCTCCTATCTCTTTCCAAGTTCTGTACCATTTCTCTGTTCTCTTTTATAGCAAAATTCTTCAAGAATTATTTATACTCACTGTCTCTAATTCCTCTTCTTACATGTTCTCTTAAACCCACATATTAAACCTCACCTCTGCACTTAAGCTACTCCATTCAGGCTTCCATCCCCTCCTCAAAATTGCTCTTGTTGTGGTCCCTGGGACTTCCTCATAGCTAAGTCTAGAGTCAACTTTTAGCGCTCATTTTCTTGACATATCAGTAGTATTTGACACAGTTGATCAGTCCCTTGGCTTTGAAACACTTTTATCACTTAGCTTCCAGAAACTATACTCTCCTGGTCCTCTTACCTCACTGGCCATTCCTTCTCTGTCTCTTTTGTTCATTTCTCCTATTTTTGGATTCTCTGGAACTCTGTCCTTGGACTACCTCTTTTCTTCTCTATCTATACACACCCACTCCCTTGGCAATCACATCCGGTATTGTGGCTTTAAATTATATCCACTAATGACTCCCAAATTCGTATCTCTAATTCAGAGTTTCTCAACCTCGGTGCAATTGGTATTTGGGGTCAGATAATTCTTTGTTGTGGGAAACCGTCCTGTGCATTGCAGAATATTCAGCAACATTCCTGGTGTCTACAAACTAGATGCCAGTAGCACTCCACCAGTTATGACAACCAAAAATGCTTCCAGACATTGCCAAATGTCCGCTGGGGATAAAATCATACCCTTTCCCGCTGAGAACCACTGTTTCTAGTCCGAACTTCTCCCCCAAACTCCAGATTTGTATGTCCATCTGTCTACTTGACACTTCACTTCAATGTCTAATAAACATCCATATTTAACATGATCAAAACCAAGCATCTGATATTTCTTCCTAAACATAGCCCTCCCTCAGACTTCCCATACCAGTTAATTGCATATCCATTCTTCTAGTTGCTTAGGCCAAAAACCTTGGTCTTTTCTTAACTCCCCTCTTTCTCTCACACCTACATCCTGATTCATCAGTAAATCTTGTGATCCTTCCCTTCAAAATATGTCCAGAATCTGATGCCCTCTTGCCACTACTGCCCTGCCACCATCTATTGTCCATGCCACCCTCATTACAACTGCCTATCCCTTGACCTGTACAGTCTCTTGTCAATATAGCAGTAGAATGATCCTGTGAAAATTCTTAATTCAGGGCATGTCACATCTCTGTGCAAAATCCTCCAGATGTTTCCCGTCTTACTCAAAGTAAAAATCAAATTCCTTACAATAACCTCCTAGGCCTTACATGATCTCATCTTCACACTCCCCTCCATCCTCTTCCTTACCATCTTTAATCTCATCTCTTACTACCCAACACTGCACTCCCTTCACTCCAGCCACAACCAGCCGCCTTTCTGTTCCCTGAAGATACCAGGGCTTGGTCCCCTCGTACTTGCTCTTCCCTCAGAGATATGCTCCATTGCCTCATTCAGGTCTTGGCTCAAAGGTCAGTTTCTCGGTGAGACTTTCCTTGACCACTGTATTTAAAATCTCACACCACCAACAACACCTCCAACTTTCCTTCAAACCTGCTTTATTTTTCTCCATAGCATTTTCTTCATCTAGCATATTAGAGAGAAGCAGGGTAGCGTCATGGTTAAGAGAACAAACTCTGAAGCCAGGTTGTCTGGGTTTGTATCCCAACTCTGTTACTTTCGAGATGTAAGACTTTGATTTCTCTGTGCCTCAATTTCTTTGTCAAGTGGGATAGTTTCTATCTCATTGGAACGTTACCTCACATATAGTAAGTGATATGTGTTCACCATTATTACTGTTGTGTTTTTATTATTATATTTTACTTCTTAATTTTGTTTATCTTCCTTCCTCCCCCATTGGAATATATAAGTTCCGTGAGGGCAGAGTTTTTTTACTTTGCTTATTTCTGTATTCACAGCTTCTAGAACAGCACCTGGCATGTAGTAGGCACTTAGTAAATATTTGTTGATCAAATTGTTATCTCTGGAAAGAGTGGTGGGAAGAAGAAGGATCAAGGAAGGTTGAGCTCTGTGTGTACTATTGAAAACTTTCACAAAAGAAGTATATTCATGTATTCCCTGTGCCCTCAAATAGCTCGCAGACTTACCTGGAAAATAGATATGTAGCTAAATGAATTCCTAGAGGAGTGATAATGTGAGCTCTGGGTTTTAAAAGATGCATAGTTCCACTAGATAAAGTGTGAGAGGGATGGGGCAGCCTTCTAGGCAGAGAGAATAGTATGTGCAAAAGCAAAGAGGTATGAAACATAGTAGTAGCTCTGAAAACTGAAAGCAGTGGGAATTGAGAGGCGAGTTTTCAGTATTTTGAACTAGTAAAAGTTCCATCCTATTCTTCTCTCTCAGCCACTCCTATCTTCCAGCATCTCCAGCTAAGTGTTTGGTTCTAATTAGAAGCTTATTACTCCATTAAGGCAAATACCTTGGGCTTTTTTCTCATTATTTTCCTGAAAACCTTTTTCTGTTTTCCTGCTCCCCAGAAATTCCATTCATCTTTTTCATTATATCACTCATCAGATTTGATTCTAGATTCCTTTGGTGTCTTTGGTATAATAGGAAACTCACATGTAATTTCTAACTGTGGAGTATAGTGAAAAAAAGAGGGAGAGATAGATAGATAGATGGATAGAGGAAAAAAGAGGAAGAGACAGATAGTGAAAAAAGAGGAAGAGATAGATAGACAGACAGGAATATGGTTTTGTTATAAGATATAGCTTTATTTAGGAACACAATTGTTCAGCTCAATTACTTTAGTGATTAAAATTTAAAATCCTAGAAATGTTAGCCTCTAGTCCCTTACCAAAGACTTAAAAGTGGAAAAACTTCTTTTTCAACATGTGATGCAAGACTTTCTGCAGTTGACTTTCTAAAATCAGGGCTTTTTCCGTCACCTTCCTTCTCTCCATATAGTTGGGAAAGCACCCTTGATCACCAAGGTGTCGAGGTTTTGTTGCACAAACCAAGACAAGCAATGGCATTAATCCACTAGGTTAGCTCCTGGTACCGTCTCTGTTACACTGTGTCTCACACTGAGTTGTGATTGTGTATCTGTCTCTGACTGAGAGCCCCTTAAAGGTAGGAATCATAACAAGTGTTGATTTGTACAACTAGCTTAGTGCCTACTTCATAATGGATGCTCGGTGAACACTCATTAAACTGAATTGAACTGAGCTGAATTGAATTGGATTATAGTACCACAGGATAAGGGGATTTTTGAGTTTGCTTTTTAAGTGAGACTGATTTTAAACAAATCTACAAAAGAAAGAGTATTCTTTTTTGTTGTTTTTAAACATAGTCTAAATTTGGGGTACAGATACAAATATGTTCATCGCCCATAATTTTTAAAGCATTCTGCAGTGACTCATCAAAGTCCCCAAATGGAGATTGTTTTAAAAAGTCACAATGGCCCTGGGATACAAAATTAGGCTTGGCAAATATAAATAGTGTTTTCTCTTTGCAGTGGAGAAAGTAAGATCTTGTTAATACACAGAGGTGGATCTTTAAGTATAGTTTCCAGAAAGTTACTCCTTTCCTTTGCACATGTAGCAGAGTCTGAAGTGAAGCACAGATCACCTGAGAAATTCCTGTAGGCTTTCCCGGCACTTTTGTTTTATTCTTACTAAACGTCACCAATCAAAGACTTCTTGTGTTATCTTTCAAAAAAGCAATGCTGCCCCTTTTCCTGACATTTGTTTTGTGACCTCCAAGTGTCTTCAGTCCAACTGGTCAAAAAGCCAAGCCAGACAGAGGTGCCTGTATTTCGGCAGAGGAATAAATGACTTTAGCTTCTACTCCTTTCCCTCTACTTCACCATTTTTTTCTTTTGCAAAGGAGTTTGAACTTTAAATCCTCTAAGCCCAGAATCTTCCGGGTCTAAAACTGCAAAACAATGGTAATAATAGGGTACCAGGTCATTCCTCCAACCTTCTGTGTGCTATATAGATCTGTCTCCTGAGAATGAGTCCCGCATACTTACAAATACTGCCCCCAAAACTCCTGTTTTTTAGAGAAGGCTCTCTCGCCACCGGTCACTATTTTAAGTAATTCATTTATTCAGTATACCTTTATTGGCTGCCTACTAGGTGTCAGCTCTGTGCTAAGTGGTGGAGATGCAAGCTGAATAAGTCTTAGTCCCAACCCTAAGGAGCTCACAGTCTATTTTGGCAACAATAATATATAGAGTGCCTAGTTAATACTAATACAGTGCTAAAATAGCACCAGGACCGAGTGATCATAGTGGTGGGAGTGATTAGTTCAGCATGGAGGAGTTTGGGAAGGCTTCACAGAAAAGGCAACTTTTAATCCTCAACCTGAAAGAATAAAGAGGATTTTATCAGACAAAGAAGAGTAGTCCATCATTTCAGACATAGGACATCATAAGAGCAAAAGCATAAAGGTATGAAAGCTCATGACGTGTTTAGGGAACAGTGAGGGGTCAGTCATGGAGGGCACATTGGCTGCGTGGTGGGAGACGGAACCAGACAAGTGAGAGGCGGTATCGTGTGCTGCCGAAGGGCCTGCATTCTAGAGCCTGGGTTTGAATCCCAGCTAAGCCACTTGCTAGCTGTTGTGGCCTTGGCAAGTCACTTAACCCCTCTATAGCTTGGTTTCTTCATTTTTTAAATGAGGATAATAGTATCTATTTCATACGTATGTATACACATACATAGATGGCTTAAAACAGTTTCAGAACAAAATAAATACACATATTGCTTATTGTTAGGCCGCATCACAGAGGGCCTTGAATTTTAATCTGTACATTATTCTGTGAGCAAAAGAAAGGTTTTAAAACAGAAGAGGGGAAAGTACGCAATAGGATATAATCTGCATTTTAGAAAATTCACTCCACTGCCACTTTGGAGAATAGATTGGATAAGGAAGAGACAAGAGGCCAATACAAGTTCTGAGGCAGTTTCAAGAGTGTATTAAGAGGTGCTGACATGGTTCTGAGTTAGTACAGTAGTCTTGCCCTTAAAAATTCTGGGTTCCTAACTAGAAATTTCAAACCTGAAATGTTAGTCTTAACAGATCTTCAGAGCTTAATGCTAAAAAAGACAGAGAGAACCCTGGGCAAGAGCACAGAGGGGCTCTCCTTCTAGTCAGGATGTTTTAGTGCTCACTGATGCTCCTATTCTGCACCCAAATATCAGACCAGTACTTCTTGTATACTGTCCGTGATATCTTTTTATCTACTTAGATGTCATGAACAAGATATTCTATTTTTGAAGATGCTTTTGTTTTTTCCTTTGATTAACCTCAAATCTACTGGTCAGTTTCCTAGAGGAAGTTCTAGCTTCTGGACTGCACAGCCGAAATAAGGAGAGCTCTCAAGTTATGTCGAGGTCAACAAGCAGAAGATGAAATGGTGAGGAGAATGGCGCAGCTTCCCCTCTTGCCTCACTGCAGGCTTTCCCCGCTGACCAGAAGTGCTGGAGAAGAGCCTTGGGTTTTGTGCTTGTTGTTAAAACCCATCTCCAGGTAGCCTGCTGATTACTGAACTGTTGGCACAGATACCAAGTCTCCCAGTGATGAGTTGAAAATAAGTCTGAGCCCATCCCAACCCACTTTTCTCTTGGTTTCCTTATCAAATAACTACATGTATTCCTTGTGTATAGCACAATCACTTCAGCTTCTGATGAATTTTGTTGGGATCTTACTTGAGAAAAGGGTTATCAGAGCTTAGAGGAGTTTTAAAAAGTAATCGTTTGATGCACATGCTGTACACTCTCTCTTCTCTTGACCCCTTTTACTTTTCATTAACCACGTTCCTGCACAACTCATTTCTGAAAACTCGGCATGTTTCTGCAGAGAGCCATCCAGAAATTGTGTGTCCCTACATTGCAATTCTCTGTGGCACTGAGAAACCATGTATGACTACAATAAAAATCCATTTTATGAAGATACAAGTGATTTGTTTTTGTTTCTTTGGGGTTAATAACTATTTATGAGAATTCATGAGATGAAGCATGAGCTGGCTTTACACCAAACACAGCGAAGGCATTGCCTCCACCTGAAAGGCATTTAAAGTATGTCAAGGAAAATAATAAATTCAAGGCAAATAATAAATTTTAGTGTCAATTTCACTTCTCTTGAAAGCAGTGGAAAGTGATGATGTCATTGATTCCAGAAAATTATGGCATCCTCAAATCATAGCAAAACCACCACGGCACAATTCCTCCCTGGTTCTTGGTAAGTCTTTATTTTTTTTTTTAAACCTTTCTTTTATATTGATAAACATTCTCTAGCATCAGATAGCCTAGGCTGAAATCTATGTCACAGTTGTGTGGCTTTGGGAATGTTATTTAGTGTCTTTGTGGCTCAGTTTCCTCATCTATAAAACAAGAGTAATAAAGCATCTTCCTAATAGGATTGTAAGGATAAAATGAGATATATATAAGTACTTAGGACATTGTAAACACTCAATGAAATTTGACTAATAATAAGATTGATCCCTGTCTCTAAGTTGGGAAAACAAAATCACTAGGCAAAACGATTGGATTCCTGTCAACCCTCCCACTGCATTAATCAGCAGTTCAAGAAATTGAGAGAAAAGCTAAAGGTCATTCTCTCCATCTCCCTTTTCCCCATTCCTCTCAGCTCTCAACCATTGTTTCTTTACCTTACACGCCCTCACGTGAAGCCCTCAGGGCGAAAGTCCATGGTAGAGCTAAGAGCTAAGTTCTTTTCTTTTCTTTTCTTTTCTTTTCTTTCTTCCTTGTTTTTGAGGGTCCCTTTGGGTACATTTTAATTCTTAATTTTTTATACTACTGAAAAAGTGAGACGGACTTCACTTAGGAAGACAGTATTTTAAATGCAGCTTTTTACAAGTTACATAGTCTTTTCAAATAAATAGAAACTTTCCTCCTCCAAGCAGAATTATCTGTGCTTCCCTTTCTCTTGGCAAGATAAGTCTGAAGAATAAGAAGAATAAGAAAAGAGACTTTTCAGGGGCCGGCCGGTGGCGCAGCGGTTAAGTGTGCATGTTCTGCTTCCGCAGCCCGGGGTTCACCGGCCTGGATCCCGGGTGCGGACATGGCACCGCTTGGCAAGCATGCTGTGGTAGGCGTCCCACATAGAAAGTAGAGGAAGATGGGCATGGATGTTAGCTCAGGGCCAGTCTTCCTCAGCAAAAAGAGGAGGATTGGCAGCAGTTAGCTCAGGGCCAATCTTCCTCAAAAAAAAAAAAACAAAACAGAGACTTTTCTTATGTCGCTCTCCTCATTATTTGCCTGCTGCTACTGTACCTACTCAACTAACAATATCAAGAAGTCTAAGAAATGAGCCTTACCATCAGGATGTTTGGTGCCAAAAGTTAGCATTTCTTGATTAAGGATCAAAGGTTCATATTTTTATTTAACATTTACAGAGCTGATTACATTATTACTGGTACTTTATTTTTTCCCTTTAAAAACATTTTAATTAAGGTCTTATATGTTTTTAATGACCTCTCTTCAGTAGATTAAAGTGCCCTAGTCAAAACCTCTCTGTCCCATTTACTCTACAAAAGCCAGAGTACTTGTTTTTAACTAAACAACTGTTTAGATAACAGTTTCTGCCAAGTAAACTTGCAGGCAGTAATTCACAAGTCCTTATCTCTTACAGCTCCCTTCTTCCTCCCTGAAGTGGAGTTACTTATAAAATAGTCGATTGAAGAATAAAGCTACTGGCAGTTGTCTTATCCATGGTGGCCGCAGTTAGGGAGGTAACCCCATCATGAGTCTCCCAGTATTTAATCTCCACCAAAGAGAGAAATTGGCTTGGGTGGTAGTGTCAAGCTCACAGAGGAGCCAGTACTATGAAAATGTGTAAAGGAAACCATAAGGTTTTACTCTGACATTTCTCACTTAAAAATTGGTCTTTGGGGCCGGGGCCGGGCCCGGTGGCACAGCGGTTAAGTTCACACGTTCCCTTTGGTGGCCCAGGGTTTGCCTGTTTGGATCCCGGGTGTAGACATGGCACCGCTTGGCAAGCCACATATAAAAAAAGTAAAGGAAAATGGGCACGGATGTTAGCTCAGGGCTAGTCTTCCTCAAAAAAAAAAAAAAATTGGTCTTTGGAAACAGTCCCAATTCATAGATCCCAATTCAGGTGCCATGAAGGTCACCTGGCAAGAGAGAAGTCAGCTCGAAGAACAGACCAGGGGAAGAGTATGGCATCTGGAAAGAGGGTTGAGTAAAAGGACCAACGGAGACAAAGTAAGGGAAAAGCTGAATGTCATGCTGTCCATCTCCTTTCTCCCCATTCCTCTCAGCTGTTTTTTCTTTACCTTACACACCCTCCTGGGAAGCCCTCAGGCTTTTGTCCATATTATAGGATGATAAGATGAGGCAGTGCGGCAGTGCAGGTTAATGAGAGAGAGAGAGAAAACCCAAGATTTATGTAACATCTTAAGGAGCAAATAAGAAGGGAAGGTTCTCCAGCCCACATGCATCTGTTCTGGAATCTGAAAATTACTTTGGAGGGCTTTGGTTTTTCAACAGTCCTTCTGCCTGATGTTCCACAAAGCTCCTGTCCTGCCTGACGCAGCACACAGGGACCCCAGGCCCTTGCTTCTAGGAAGCCCTCAGATATTTGCTGACCTAGGAGGAAGATGGAACAAGTCATGAATTACTTTTTTCCCATAAAACAGAATCTATTTAAAGTGTAAGTCCAAAACACTCCTACCTGCCTGGCCAGCAAGCCCTCAAAAGATCACGCAGGCTAGTTTCCTCACCATTTTGCTTCCTCACTTATGAAGATACCCCGGATTTTCTCATTCTTTTTAAATCACTTTTTAAACAGAGAAGTTGGGAAATAGAGATGGTGGGAAGGAAAGAGGAGAGTAAGTATGTGTGTGTGTGTGTGTGTGTGTGTGTGAAGCCTAAACAATAGACTGGTGTCAGAAAACCTGGATTCTAATCCATTTAGCCAGTAACTTGCTGTGTAAACTTGGGCAAGTCGATTGATTTGCCATGCCATTTCCTCATTTTCCAAGTGGGAATAATAATATTTATTCTATATATCTCACCAGGTGGCACTAAAGATTTAAAGAAATGATACATAAGAGCATTTGGAAAGGATAAATTTCTGTATCAGTCTAAAATAGAGGAATTAATTAGTATGGTAAATGAAAAGAGGTTAAGAGGAATATTATTGGATTAGGAAGCAGGGAGGGGCTGGGAAAAGAGAGAATCCTCCTCCTTCATTTGTCAGATACCAGAAAAAGCCAAGACCACTCCACTCCTCAAACCACAAATTTGGCCAACGTTCCTTTTATCTTAAAACATCTCCAGAAAAAGAGTTCTTCCTTTTTCCTGCTCCTCTGTGCCAGTGATTTTTATTCATTTTGTGGTTATTGCATGCCTACATATGCCAGGCAATGTGTTTGTTAGCTTATTATTATTTAAGAATCAGCCCTGGAGGGCAATACTTGTATTTTTCAAAGGACCTCCACAGGTCATCCATTTCCCTAACTTTCCTTGTTGATGGAATCGGCAGTTCATCCCCCACCATTTCATATGTGGAGGAACTGAGGCCTAGAGGAATTCAGTGACTTGACCAAAGGCCACACCGTTAGTGATGAAGCCAGTACCCAAACCTAGGTTTCCGGACTCCCCTCTTCCCACTAAATATGTCTTGAAAATGAAGTTACTAAAATGTTAGTCTGTAGGCTCTGAGGGAGATCTGGCCCAAGAGGGATCAGCGGAGGTTCCCCACTCAGGTCCTGCTCCTTCCCTCCCCTGGACGTGAGCGCTGTGGACAGGATGGGATTTTCCCATGTCAGTGCAGCAGGCAGACACCCAGGTGGTAGAAGTTTAAGCCTCACCTGTATATTTAAAGCCACTTGGTATAACGGATTACGGCTCTGGAGACAGAATTCTATTCCTCCCAGAACTCAGTGTGTCTGCAAATCCCTCAGCCATTCTGAGTCTCACTTTTCTTTCTCTCGGCAGTGGAGATCATAAGGACAACCTCATACTTAGGCTTATTCTCCTGAGGCTCAAATAAGGTCTGAGGCTTTGTAAACTGCAGGAAATGTGTATTAATATTAACTTCTCTCCCACCGCGTCCCCCGTACACATCGATACCCTCAGAAGCATAAAACTTTTCCACAATATTTGACCTGCTCAGGCCACTCTGTTCTCCCACGCAGGGAGTGGGAATTCCGAATGCCGGTTCTTAGGAACGCGCCCTCCCAGCTCACGCTGTTTTTATTTTGGGTTTGGGAGGGAGATGATCCGCGAGAGATGATCTCGATTGAGGTTATCTCTGGTCTTCATAAATCTCTGTCTCTCTATTACCCATCCGCTCCAGCTGCCTCTGCCGCCTCTCTCGGCAGGTCCGCCGGGGCTGTCTCTTCTGGCTCCACCTCTGGATCGGCGGTCTGACCGAGTCTGGGTCTCTCTGCCCCTCGAGGAGCCGATCCCGGCTGGGTTTCGGTCTGTCTGCTTTACCCTCAGTGAGTCAGAAACAAAGGCGGGGGGAGCGCACCATCTCCGGCGCCGCGATTCGCCCTTTATTCTGAACTCGCAACGTCAGCGGGCCGGTGGATGGAGCCGCGGGGCGCGGGCTGGGCCGCCCACAGCGCGCCGGGCCGGGGGAGCGGCCGGGCCGGGCGGCGGGGGCGCGCTCGGGGCCCGGCCGCGTGGGCGCCGGGATGGAGGGCGCCGAGGGGCGGGGAGCGGGCGTGCGTGTGTGTGCGAGTGCGAGGGAGGCCGGCCTTTAGTGTAACCGGAGCTACAAAGAAGGGGAGAGTGCGGCGAGGGAGGGAGGAGCGGCGGCGGCGGCGGCGGCGCCGGGGGCATCTCCGTCGCCCGCCCCTCGGAAGGAGCCCCCGCCGCGGGGCCGCCCCTCGGCACCTCGCCCGCGCCCGCGCCCGCGCCCACCCGGCATGATGAAGAAGAACAATTCCGCCAAGAGGGTGAGTGCGCCGCCGCCCCGCGCCCGCCGCCGACTTTGTGCCGCGCGGCCCCGGCCCGTCGGGGCTGCGGGCGGCGGGGCGTCCTGCGCGACCCCCCGCGCCGCCGCCCGCCGCGCCCCCGCCTTGCCCTCGGCGCGCCCGGCCCAGGGGCGGCGCGGGCGGGGGCTTTTGTTCGCTGACTCGCGCTGGGGGCTGTAAGTTGGCTTAGTTTCTGCGCGACCCCAGCCTCCCCTCCCCGCCGGCGTCGCGCTCTGCAGGGGCGAGCAGACAATGAGAAATAAAATAAAATGCCGCTAATCCGGCGCGGCGAGCCAGGCTGGGGGAGGGGTGGGCGCCGGGGGGAAGCGGAGGCCACCTCCGCGCCGCCCGGGCCCGAACCCCTTCCCCTCGCCGCTCAGTTGTTTATTCGGGAGAAGGGGGAGGGGAGCGGCGGCGAGAGAGTTCGGCGGAGTGAACACCTTTCGGAGTGGGGGACCGCCGCCGGGCCCCCGACCCCAGCCCGCGGCGGGCGGCGCAGGACAGAGGCGAGCGGGGCCCCAGGAGGTGGGGGGGACGGCAGGAGAGGAGGACAGAGCTGTGAACCCTTCACCGCACGGTTCTTCTCTCGCCCCGGGGACAGGGGCCTCAGGATGGAAATCATCAGTCTGCACCGCCTGAGAAGGTCGGCTGGGTCCGGAAATTCTGCGGGAAAGGGATTTTCAGGGAGATTTGGAAAAACCGCTATGTGGTGCTGAAAGGGGACCAGCTCTACGTCTCTGAGAAGGAGGTAGGTGCCGTTTGCCTCCAACTACCCTTGTTTTCTCATATTCCCCGCTTCGTCTGTCCTCAGGGCGCTTGTCTACCTTTCATGTGCCCCTTATCTCACTCCCTGTTTTGTTCCAAGAGCAAGTTCAGGTTGGTCTCTACCCCCATCACATCTACAGAGAGGTCACCCTTTAGGGAGAAGACCTGAGTTAGAATTAGAAGTTGACTGTGCATCTTATTTAATGATTTTTGTTTGCAGTTACCTTTCTGACAACGATGATAACCCTCTCCCGAGACATCCCAAAAGTTCGAAATGTGCCCTGCTGCCCCCAACCCTATCCTGGTCTCTATCTGAACGTGGGATTTTATTTTCTTTGGTATTGCTGCTGAAACCCTCTGTTCAGCTTATTCTCCACCCCTTCCTGTCCCCCCCCTCAGACCGCCTGGCCTCCCCTTTCCTGTCTCTAGCATAGGCATGGTCGTATCAGCAGCTCGGCTGCCCTGAATCACAGAAAACACACACACAACCCTGGGACAGTCTCCTATGACCTCAGGTAAAGTGTTTGAGTGGCACACAGTTATTTCTGTTGAAGCCAGTGTCCCTAATCAGGATGCTCTCTGTTCCCCACCCCCACTCCACTAAAAAAAGAAGCAAGGAACTCATTCTCCACCCTCTTCCTGCCCCCACCCCCCCATTTGTATCAGAAGGGAGAAAAGTGGAGTTATGAACCCCTGTCTGTCTTTGTGTCTTTGGCTCTGTAGTTAAAGTGAAAACCTCCGTCCACATTGGGTCAGAACCTTAGCCCAGATCATTGAATCCAGACTCGTTCTCCCTTTTATCTCTAATTCTTGAGATCCATAACATGTAGTTGAGAAAATACTGAGAAACTGAAATTGCCCCTCTGGGAGTTAGAAGACTTTCCCGCCCTACCTCTGCCACTGTATCAGCATAGCCTAGGAGACTGTCCTGTGTTCCCTTGGTGGCGTGCCCTTCCTCCCCCGATTCTGCATTCCCTCCCCCCAGGGCCAACTGGGAAGTCCTCCCTGATTTCTAACCTCTTCTGCTTTCTGCAGCAGACTATATTTAGGTAAATAAATCCTTTTATGGTATTGAAACAGACACGCATGCAGTCCTTGAGAAAGTATTCATCTGAACAGAACGTCTACCAAGGCACTAGGGAAGAGCTAAGCCTCGCCAGAGCCAAAGAGATCCCTTGTTAGGGTGTTGACACCTGCTGTTGGGGCTAAACTGGGAACTTGGTGATGGAGTGAGGTGAGAGAAGGCTTTGGCAGGAGGAGTTATGTTTAAGGGCCACCTCTACCCAATCCCAAATCCTACAGAATGTTATTCCACAATTTGCTCACTTTCCAGTTAAAGGGGAAAAAAAAAAAGCAAGTGTCAAAGGGTATCTCCTGTATTCCCTGAACTTCATAATGGCAGGAAACTAGTGAGCAATCCGAGAGAAGTTCCCACACGTCAGAGGGGAAACGTGGGAACAGGGAAAGGGTAGAAGGAACAAGACATTTTTTTCTTGTTTGTATTTGTCCAAAGAACAGAGTCTGGGGGTGAAAAACCATAGCTGATCCTTGTTTGTAGAGGAAGGGGTACAGAGACAGGGGAAAGGATGGAATGACCTCAGCCTAGGATGTCTGGTGTCCTGTGAGTCAGGAGCATCTGACTAGGCATGGGGCCAGTGGCCTCCTGCTGAGGAGGGCATAGGAAAAGAGGGAACAAGCCTATTGATATTACTCTTCTTTGGAGCCAGTTTCCATGCTACAGTGGCCTGGGTTAAAGGTGGAACTGACTGAGGACTCTAGGCTGTGTTCTGTCCACTTCCCAAAAGCTCCTGAGCCAATAGATTGAAAAATTTTTTTAAAAAATGCATGGCATAATGTTTATAATTTACGTGTTAATGCGAGAAAATTCCTAACCCTCTCCGCCAGAATTTGCACCAGTGTTTTTTTGTTACTTCCTCTTTATAAAGGCAGGGTCTCCCACAACTGCCTCCACCAGAATAATCCTTCCGTATTTGTTGTTATTAGTCATTTTGCTCGTTCTCAGTCAAAGGGCACCTTATGATCATGGGGCTGGTGTGTGGGAACAGAAATTAGACTTTAGGGAGACCTCATGGTAGAGGAAATTGGGTTCAGGGCATCTTTTTTTGGCAAGCATGGGAAAAGGACAAAGAGCCAGGGGAAAGGAAAGGTTGACTTTGGAAGATGGGTAATTACAAATGAGACTGTGGGAATCAGATGGGGGACACAGCCCAGTGGAGGACACGGGTCTTGGAGTTGTCCGTCTTCCCTGGGCACTGGAATATACTTGTCCTCCTGCTTGCCTCACCCCATCCCCTACCCCTGCCCTCCCAAGAGCTAACCTCTGTCAGTGCCTCCTGCTCCCCAGAGCTCCTTATCAGCTCCTTATCGGTGTTCAAACCAGCATACCTCCCTTCACTTCCCTTCCCTTCCCTTTCCTTCCCCTGAGGAAAACAGAACAAGTAACTCTTCTCCTGGCTACAGACACACACACCCAGCACCTTCCTCTCCAGAATTTCTGGCCTCTGCTGATAGTCTCGACTCTGAGGCAGGAGGGGGAGAGGAGGAGCCATGCATCATCCTACATCCCTGCCCTGTGCTTCTGGGAATTGTTCTTAGATGGCCCTGGCCAGCATCTTGTCCACTTCTGCCCACAATCCTTCAAGGCCTCTCATCGTCTCTGTCAGCACCCTGGGTCCAGAAGCAAGTCAGAAGAATAGGCAGATGCCAGACCAGAGATGGACTGGGGAATGGAGAAGAGAACCACTTTCCCACTTCAAGGCTGATGAGAACCAGGAGGATAGAGGAAGTCATCTCCACGCACACGATTCCTATTTCAGAGCTTGGGAAGTGGGGCCTCTTTTGTGAAACAATTCCAGTTAGGAAGGGTGGATGTCTTCCAAGAAAGATGTGAGGCTACTTTTATCTGTTTGTTTAGTTTCAGAAAGACAAGTGCTGGTAGTTTTCATCTGTCATCCCAGGAAACGTGACTGGCTCATTCCCAGGGTCTCCCAGACCCGGGCCCAAGCAGCGGAGGGTGAAAGGGTTTTCTAATCACAGGCTACTCCGTCTGGGCCAGTGACTAAGTCTCCTCTCCTCTTGCAAGCCGAAACAATCCATGAGCCACAGCTTCAGGGCACCAGGGCTACAGGAACACCTTAGGGGAGAAGAGAAAAAAACCTCTGAGAAGTTTCAAACAGACGTTGGAAGACCTGTTAATGGAATTTGCTCTGTGGCGCTCAGAAAAGGCCGGTTGGGTTTGGAGGATGTAGATAGAATTGTGGTCTCTGAGTAGACATTCAGCAAGAGCCAAATGCTGAGTAAAGCTGCTAAGGGCAGAACCAGCGTGCAGGACAGATACCGCAAGCAGGAAGGGCTAAGTTTAGACCCAAAGAAGAACTTTCCAGCAGTAAGGGGACTTAGGCTCTCGAACTGGAATCGTGGAAGGAGGTAGCAGAATACTTCTTTCCAAGCTTCAAATTTAGTCCTCCAGGGAGAGGATAAGTGCATCTTTGTGTCAGGAAGCGTGGGTGCTTTAAATGGCTTTGCAAGCCTGGAGGAGCTAGGTTGGGTAGGAAGGAAGGAGAGGTAGGAACTACAGGTGTATTTTTCAGCTTGTCTGAACAAACTCTACAAAGTGAACACAGGGGCTGCTGTTCCTGTGGTGCTGAAGCTCCCGAATGAACAAGATAGATGACTCTTTATGATCATATATATTTGAGGAGGGATCCAGGAGGGAGTAAGAAAGCGACAACGTAAACATAAGATGGGAGAGGCCTTAGACAGCCCTTCATTCTCTCCAGACATCCCCTGATATTGGCCCTGCCTTTATCTCCTCCCTCTGGGCAATCATCTGGGTCTTGCTTACTTCAGGATGATAAGATTAACCTATTAGCAGTGTACGCCGTGTCCTTTGAAGAACAAAGTGGGGGTCATAGTGAAGAGAGACATGCTAGGGCTCTGGAAATGGTAGCTTGGCCTAGGAGAGTGGGGAGAAGGAGTTTAAATGGAAACCCATTTGAGGAGTCAGGACTTGGGGGCTGCCCCAGTGCTGTACCCCACTGTCGGCCTTTGTGGGCCTTGGATAGGAAAAACCCTTTCCTGTCCTGTCATCCCTTCCCTCTCCTGAGGCTTCTGATTCCCAAGATCAGTCTAAACTCACAATTTGGGGGAAGGGACTAAGTAATTTTATCCTTATCACCTTACCTCCAACTCTCCCCTAGGTAAAAGATGAGAAAAATATTCAAGAGGTGTTTGACCTGAGTGACTATGAGAAGTGTGAAGAGCTGCGGAAATCCAAGAGCAGGAGCAAGAAAAATCATAGCAAGTTTACTCTTGCCCACTCCAAACAACCTGGTAACACGGTAGGTTTCTCCTGCCACCTTGGCCACTGGAACGTTGACCAGTGCAGGGGTGCCGGGGGCAAGGGGGAGGGCACCTTCCCCCTCCATGTTCTCTCAGCTCTCTTAACTGACAGCCTCGAATTGCTCTCCTGCCAGCTTTTCTTGTTGAACCTGAGAATATTGTGGCAATTTCCTTCCCTCCAGGCAAACCAGCCTTTTAAACTGTCCAGCCACAAAGATCATAAGATCTTCTCTCTCTCTTTCTCTCTCTAACACACACACACACAGTCACACAGTCACACAGCTCTGAGGAGAAAATCACTTTTCCCTGTACCCTGATAGGTGGTTGAAGTTCTGAATAATTTCTTTTGTTTGAGGCCGTTCCTGCCACATTCTTTTTCTTCAGAGATTTAAAGAAAGATCTTTATTTTAGTACCTCTCCTTTACCAAACCTCCTCTAATCGTCTCCAGTCCTGTATTAATAGCCAGTATTCTTCTTAGCTCTTCCGTGGTCATTTCTAAAACAACCGCCAGGCTGTGGTGTTTTGCAGCAACAGAGGCCGGTTTCCTTAAGTTATGGGTGACTCTGGAAGCAGAATCTCTCTCCTTCCGGAAGCTGAGTCTAAGAGAATGAGAGTATAACTTCTTATTTCTTCACTGTCATGGTGAGGCACCAACTCTAACACCCTGACTGAAACAAGAATCTCCGCTCATAGGCTCCCAACCTGATCTTCCTGGCAGTGAGTCCCGAAGAGAAGGAATCATGGATTAGTGCCCTCAACTCCGCCATCACCCGAGCCAAGAACCGCATCTTGGATGAGGTCGGGGGCTCCTCGTGTGGGGAGGGATGCTGGGGCAGAGGGAGCAGCTGTCACTCACTAAAGAGGAAAGATCATGCTGCAGGCCCCATTTACTTGCTCCACCACTCAGTTCTGTTTCTTTCTCTCTCTCTGAAAACCCTCTTCTCTTTCCACCATCTCTCCAAGTCTGTTCTGCCAGTTCCTCTTTCCCTGCTTTATGACGCATGGGCCAGTGCTGGGCCAGTTTAAGGAGCCCCTTCACATCCAGTAAATCTCTTGCCCTTGGATTTGCTCAGAAGCAGTTAATGGGGTGGGTTTGTTTCCCAGTCCAGGCAGGTTCAGGCCTCAGGGGGCGCTGGGTTGGGACAGAGAGTCTCTGAAGAGCACCCTGACTCACAGTGCATCTCTTCAGGTCACCGTTGAGGAGGACAGCTATCTCGCCCACCCTACTCGAGACAGGGCAAAAATCCAACACTCCCGCCGCCCCCCAACTCGAGGACACCTAATGGCCGTGGTATGTAAGACTGTAAGAAAGTAAAAGTTGCTGAAGGGTCGGTTCCATGTCAGTCCATCTCGGGACTGTATCTCAGACAGCCCACCAGAGGCACTTGTAATACAAAAGTCAGAGGCTCGCAGAGGCCTCCGCCCCGTTCTCCTGCCTGATTCCTCCAAACCAAAGATATGTATTCAGCACCTACTATACGTTCAACAGTCCCTGCCCTCAATAAATTTATCATCCTTTGGAGAATGAGATGCACCCACAGGAAAATGAAGAATAGAAGAGTTCAATACTGGACAAGGCACTGTATGGTGGCCGGCTATCCTAATGAGTGACAATGTTAAGTACCGCAGGCGGTTAGAGGAGGAAGGATCACAGTGAAGCCCTGTAACATACAAAGTGGGGTTTTTTTTCATACGTCCGAGGTGTAAGTCTCTAGGGAGAGAGGCAACTTTCTATCGTAGAAAGAACAGGCAGTCAGGTACGGTAGAAGGAACATCGGCTTTGGAACTGGACAGAACTGGGTTGGAACCTCGCTTTGCAATCTACTCGCTGTGTAATTCCCTGAAGCTGCTTGTCTCCAGCTGTAAAGGGGGCAGTAATCCTGCCTGCCCTGAAAGGTGTCTGTGAGGAATGGTTGAAACTGTGTATCATTACGTATGAGGGACTGAATACCCTTATCACTCTGTTTTTTAATTACAGTATTCTGGAACCAGAACAAGGTGTATTTTAAGGCGAGAGGTTCTGAGTTCCAAATAGCAGAGGGGGTTGAGGTGTGTGGCTCAGGATATAGATGGAAAAGGACAGTTACTGTGCTGTGTGGAGCATCCTGGGTGTGTCAAACCCAATTTGATGCTTCAAGTCCACAATACAGAGGAAAAAGACACTCTTCAGAAAGCTCGTAGTAAAGTGGAGAATATGGGAAGCAAACAGGAGAAATTAAATCACAGAAAAATAAAAGAAAAAGTAAGTTCAAATCACTATGAAAGGAATAAGAATAGCCAACAGAGTCCAAGGGTTCAGTCGGGAGCGGAGGGCTCCTCGTTCAGGGAAGGCGTGTTGAGGAAAATGACCACAGGCTGCATCTCTCTTTCAGGCAGTTGCTCCTGAAATGCCCACTGACGACAGTTTATCCCCTTCATTCCCTCGCTCTCCCTCTCCAGGCTTCGACCTCTACCTCAGATGGGATGCTAACCTTGGACCTGATCCAGGAGGAAGACCCTTCCCCTGAGGAGCCAACCTCTTGTGCTGAGAGCTTCCGGGTCGACCTGGACAAGTCCGTGGCCCAGCTGGCGGGCAGCCGGCGGAGAGCAGACTCAGACCGGATCCAGCCCTCCTCAGACCGGGCAAGCGGCCTTCCCCAACCGTGGGAAAGGCCAGAAAAGGGGGCCACCTACACCCCCCAGGCACCCAAGAAGTTGACCCCCACAGAGAAAGGCCGCTGTGCCTCCCTGGAGGAGATCCTGTCTCAGCGGGACGCTGCCCCAGCCTGCACCCTCCACCTGCGGGCCGAGGACCCCCCAACCGCTATCCCACCGCACCCGGGGCAGCTGTCCCGGATCCAGGACCTGGTAGCAAGGAAACTAGAGAAGACTCAGGAGCTGCTGGCAGAGGTTCAGGGACTGGGAGATGGGAAGCGAAAGGCCAAGGAGCCCCCTCGGTCTCCTCCTGATTCCGAGTCAGAGCAGCTGCTGCTGGAGACGGAGCGGCTGCTGGGAGAGGCATCGTCGAATTGGAGCCAGGCGAAGAGGGTGCTGCAGGAAGTCAGGGAGCTGAGGGACCTGTACAGACAGATGGACCTGCAGACCCCTGACTCCCACCTCAGACAGACCACCCAGTACAGTCAGTACCGGAAGAGCCTGATGTGAAGGAAAGGGACAAGAGTCTGGAACTTGTAGGGGGTGGACAGACTCTTATCTCCCAGTGTTGCAGGACAAAGCTTTTTTATTTACCTCAGTCAAAAAAAGAACACAAAACAATCAAACTCATTGCTCTTGCTGACGCCCGACCCTGCTACAGCCCTCCTTTCCCAGCCTCCTTTCCTTCCTCACCCCCCTCCATCTCTCTCAGACCTAAATTGCCTCAGATGTGAGGAGGAGGTGACCCCTCTAGCAGTATTAAGAAGCTTTCACGTGGATGGAGAGAGAGAGAAAGGGTAATAAAGGCACAGTGACCATTTTACACCTGCCACCCCTCTGAGACGTGGTGGGGAATATCCTGCTGCTCCCAAGGACGTGTACAGGCTTCTGGGTTGGGAGCGGGGGAGTCTCTTATGTCCCATTCCAGGTTTTCAGGCGGAGGGTGAAATTTCAGCTGCCCAGCTCTAGCTCTAGGGACGTGGAAGCCAGTGCCACCTGTCCACGCTCACAGAAGAGAAATTTATCCTCGGCCTGAGGACGAGTTGTGGAATTAAAATCTCCCCCCCCCAGACACGGGCTTCTTGTTCCTCGAGTCTCTGACTGAGAGTGAGCTGCCTGGCTTTCTTATTTGACATGTCTCTTCCCTTCACCTGCCACACCCTTCCCAACACTGATGCAGATACAACACTGGGCAGATGGGACTGGTTTGGTCTTTTGCCTCGGGGGGCCTAGCACAGGGAACTGGGGACAGCTGACCCCCCAGAAGAACCGAACTAAGAACGAAACTGATTTGTGATGCAAGCTGGGTAGGATGACGGGGAAAACCAAACGTGTGCCCAGGTTCCTCTTTCGGCCAAGCTCGAGTTTCCTGTAGCCTCTCCCTCTCCTTCCTCAACCCTCTCTTCCAACACTAATCAAGCCCTGACTTTAGAAAAACATCTTGATGCTCACAGCCCCAAGCTCCTGACCACCTTTCAAGCTGGCAGGCTCCCTAGCATTCTTGTCAATGGTAGGTCCTACACAACTCATTTTATTCTGTTTGCTTCTTTCCTCCGAAGTTTCTAAGATCAGGTTTAGTAATAGTGACAGGGTCCAGAGAGGAGTTGTGAAGGTAAGATAGAAAGTTTTTGGAAAGAAGGGGACAGAGAAGTAGATGAGAGGTTTGAAAAAGCACTTAGAAGTGTATCCCTTGCCAGCTTCTTGACCCTCTTCTCTAGATCTCTCACCTCCAGGAGCCACGACCTGGAGCTTCACTGGGTAACAAGTTGCCTGTAGATCCTGGCATGAGGCTGCCCTAATGTGACATTCAGGAAGATGGAGTAAGAGGGAAAGAAGGAAAATCCTTTGGTGAAACACAGACCCTTCAATTCCCATTCTTCTCTGACGTTGCTCCCACAACTCATGTAGGCAGGATGGGGGCCTCTTTCCGAGTTAAACCATCTCTAGGGAGGAGAGATTCTTGTGCTGTTTTAGTCCCCACCACTCACAGTCATGACGGTTTTCCCCAGATCTAGGCTGTGGTCATCTGAACTGGTCTCTTCCCTGAGGAGCACATATCCTACCTGAGTGAGGCAGATGTGCCAAAGGGCCGCCTGAACATTTCCAGGGTCTCCTGGGGTAGCACGTGAGGGAACCTGCGTCTCCAGTCTTCCTGTCCTTCAAGCAGTCACCACTCTCCAAAACTAAGCAAGCTCAGCAGAGCCACCCATTGTCACAAATTGAAAATCTAGGTTAAAATGATATTTACTTTTTATAAATTTCCATCTTTGTATTAATTTTATTTACTATCATTTCCCCTTTTCCTTTTCTTCCTTCTTGTTCCCAAGTAATGAACAAAACACAAAAGTAAGAATGACGTGTATCCCAACATGCCAATTATCTGCGGCTCCCAGAGGAGCTGGAGGATGGAGGGAGACACTGGAGAGGAGAATGACAGGTAGGGGGAAGCAGAAGAGCAAGCTCAGGGACCCCGGGAGACTGAGACGAGTACTGGGCTCCTGGGGTCTTCAGGCACCAGAACCAGGCCGAAAGGTGGTAAAATGAACCATGCTTTGGAACCAGACAGATCTGGGTTCAGATTCTGACTTTTTAGTTATGAGGCGGTGGGCAAGGCACAAGCTCTCCAAGCATCGGTTTTCTCATCTGCAGGATGGAGAATTGTTGGATAGGTGGAGACAATGCTGCTGGCACTCTAAATGGCCGTTGTGCTGTGTGGTTATTTGACTCAGTGGGTTATGAACACTAGCTCAGGTGGCAAGAGTACCGTTTGAATGGGGCATGGGGTTAATCACTGTCACTTTGTTCTAGTACATGAGCAGATCCAGTCCAGGCTTTGCTGGTAAGACTTTCTTCAAGGAGAGAGTGCTGGGTCCGGTGCTAACCACTAGAGATAGAGAGGGTGGGAAAGCAGGATCCCCTGTGTTCAAGAGTTTCAGAGCTTAGCACGAAGCCAGGCTTCCCACTAGAAAAACAGACCCAAGCATAACCTGACGGTGGGCTGCCAGCATGATTTCGGTTAACAAAGAGTGTGTTTTGAGCATAGGCACTATGACAGGAGGAGAATAATGCTGTTACTCCAGCTTTCCCCTCCTCCCAGCACCTCTGGTCCTTCCCTCCATCGTTCCAGTCCTTTTACCTGCGGTATTTCCCTTCCTTCCTCCCAGTCGCTGTGTTTTGGGTAAATGGGTAGATTGAGTAGAGGGATGTGGGGCAACTTGTTCGCCACACAGTTGCCGACATTATTCAGGCTGTATATTTATTCTTCCTTCCTCTCTCCCAACAACTTTCTGTATTCCCTTCTTACACAAATGAACTGGAAAACAGAGATTCTTTGGGGAGGCCCTAGGATGGGGAGATGAGGAAATCCAGGGCCACAGAGTTGAAATGGCATAAGGGGTGTAGACTGGTAAAAAAAAAAAAAAAAAAAAAAAAAGCTAAGTGCCATTTCATATTTCAATGACATTTTTCTCAACTTTTCCTGTTGTTCCCCATTAAATTGTTAAGTAGGGGCTTGGGGATCAGATTGAACATCCTGATCTCGCTCCATTAGGAAAATGTCTGAGGTGTTGACCTAGAAAGCTAATGAGTTAATTTGCATGCTATTTCCACAGCATAGCTGTAGGTTGTTTAGGGTGAAAAGAAAAAAACCCCACAAGTTTCTCTTAACTCCTGCTCCAGTCTTCAGAAATCATGCTGTGATAAGCCTAGAGCTCTGACCCGAGGGAAATAGCTCTTGCCCTCTCTTCCAACCCCTCTGCCAGCTGTAAATGCTACCTGATTCTCCCAAAAACGACTCCCAAAGAGTCTCTCCCCTTTCTAAACCTCACAGGTGAGTGGACCTGGCCCCCCTCTGCAAACCTGGAAGCTCCATGACAGCCCCCTCCCCCTTTTCACTCCCTTCCCCTGCTTGGTTCAGTTCTTTTTCTGGTTTCTTCCTACCTCCCAGGCTCCCAACAACAGCAGCCAATCCCCAGCCCGCTCTAGAGCCACACCATATATGGAGAGGTTGGAAAGAAACCGGAGTAAATGCGAGAGGAGACAGCACACACACACACACACACACACACACGCACACATGCACACAGAGTTTGAGCGCCTTTCCACATGTGACCCCATGTTGATTTGTCTGTGTGTTTGACACTGGTCCCACCGTTCCCTGTCCCTGGCTCACCCCGCCCACAGAACGAGGAACCTGTTTGCTATTCCCCGCCTTTAGTCAGGCCCCCTGAGACCATCACTCCAACCAGTTGCCTCTGACCTAGATTCTCTGCGCTAATTACAAGCCTAATGAGATCTAACAAACACCCAACTTCACCCAGCTGAGACCCTCGGGGTCAATTAGTGCAACCCAGCTCAGCTCAGGAAATGAGACATGGAGCCAGAAACTTGTACATGCCTCATCCCAAGCCTACCCCAACCCTGGGCTTGGGAGCAGGCCTGGGAAGAATGCAAAAATTAGCAGGACCAGTTTAAAAATAGAATCTTGGAGAGTTAACAAGTGAGGCATGAAGTGCATTAAGGTTTCGGAGCAATTGGAAAATACAAATTCCCACCTCCTCCTAAGTTATCAAGAGGGTAGAGATTGGTGCAGCTACAAAAACGAGGGACATAGGCAGTTTTCGTTTTCACAAAGACGATATGGAGAAGAGTAACTCCTGGAAGAGCAGGTAGTACTAGAACTCTTGATCTGCCCCAATCTCCACTCTTAACCCCTTCCCATCTTTGCTTCCTGCTTTGGACAAGTTGAGGTTCCTCCCCTGTCTTCCCTGCCGGTTTGGGGATGGCTCTGAAGTCACCTCTCTCTTTCAGAAATACTAGACTCGACCTCATTCTTTTTTTTTTTTTTTTAGAAAGATTAGCCCTGAGCTAACATCTGCTGCCAATCCTCCTCTTTTTTGGCCCTAAGCTAACATCCGTGCCCATCTTCCTTCGCTTTCTATGTGGGACGCCTACCACAGTATGGCTTGCCAAGCAGTGCCATGTCCGCACCCGGGATCTGAACCGGCGAACCCCGGGCCACCGAAGCGGAACGTGTGCACTTAACCGCTGCGCCACCAGGCTGGCCCCTCAACCTCATTCTTGCTTTTGATTCTTCCAGATACTAAACTATGACAGCAAACAGCCCTTTCCTCCCAAGAAACACATAAAAATGTAAATTAAGGGTGATCAGGTTTGGGTTAACAAAGCATCATCAGACACTCTGGGGTGATGCCGGAATTACTGTCTTCTAGATGAAGAATGAGAGGAAATGGTCAGAGGTGGTAGCAATGGGAATCTGGTTGCTTTTGCATGGTTTTCCCACCTGGCAGCAAATGCAACACAACAAAAAGAAGATGGAGCAGAGCGATGTGCCTCAGTCCCCATTTTCTGAGTTCCTTTTTTAGGTGGCAAAACAAGGCAGTGGAGTGGTGTCCTATCCTGTCCTATGTGTGCAGCCCAGTTGTGCTAACCTTATGCCTAATGCCTGTGGCTCTCTCGAGGAGGGAAGGGGAAGGAGGGGGCTGGTGGAATGCTCTGTGCCCAAGTGGGGAACTTGCCTTGGAGCCACGGCAAGAACAGAGTGTTCCTGTTCCCCCAGCCCCCACCCAGCTCTGGCTGCAGCGGGGCTGCGCTCTGCTAGCACCCTGCCTCATGCACTGTCCACACTTCGGCAGTAACCAGGAACCTAGAGGGCAGGACAGTTCACGTAAGCATCATGTCTATATGTTGGTGACTCCCAAATTTACTTCCCTAGCCTGCACCTCCCTCTTGGATCAAGGTGCTTACTGCCAAGTGCTTATTTGACATCTCTACTTGGGCGTCTAATAGGCATCTTAAACTTTACCTAAGTGTGGTAGATCCTTAAATAATGGTCCTCAGTGAATCAACCTCTCTCCCCCATGTTCTTTTGCAATAAAAGTTTACTGCTCCTCCCACTCAAGAGGCCGTGCTTTTTCTCCAACTGCTGTTTGAACCTGCGTTTGCCTTGTGACTTGCTTTGACCAATAGAACGTGCCATTGTGTAAGTTCCAGACCTTAGGCCCTAAGAGGTCTTGCAGTTTCCTCACTGGCCCTCTTAAAATTCAGCTGCACGTAAGAAGCCTGGACTAGCATCCTTGAGGATGTGAGACCACATAGGGAAAGAGGCCCTGAAACCACACGGAACCATCCCAACAGCCAAGCCTCCAGGCAAACACAAGCTACAGACAGCACACTGGTGAGACCAGAAGACCGACACTCCAGTCAACCCACAGAAATGTGAGAAATCAATAAATCGTTGTCTTTAGCCACTAAGTTTTGGGGTGGTTTGTTATTCAGCAGTAGATACTAAAACAGAAATTAGTACATGGAAGTGGGATACTGCCATAATTAAAACCTCAAACACGAGGCATTGGCATTGGGACCAGGCAGCAGACAGAGGTTAGAAGGGCAACAAGAGGCTATTAGTAGCGCTGCCTGGGCAGGGAGGAAATTGCTATTGGACACTGGAGACAGAGTCACCCATGTTATATAGTGGTGGAATAATTTATGAAATTGTCACCTATGGTACTTGAAACATAGAAAATGGACCTAACGAATTTGTTGGAGGTGGCTAAGGAGATTTCCAGGCAGAATATTGTAAGTACCAATAAACTTTTCTTAGCTCTAGATGTTAAGGTATTGCCAGAGAAAGGAACTAAAGAAGGAGCCAGTCAGTTTGCCAGCAAAATTTGAATGAAAAATAGTAGAGAGACAAGAACAACCTCCAGCCGTAAAAACTTTCACCAGTGGTAACTTAGGAGAATAATCTGATGAACGGGCCACCCTGGCCAGTTAAATGATTCAGACATTCAAAAAGTACAGGGAAACAACTCATACAAGGACAGGGAAATGGGCTGTTTGTTACTAAACTGCATTGGCATCTTACAGAGAGATAAGGAAAAGCAGTTCCCAAAAAAGTGAAACTGTGTGCGAAAGCTTCTTTGGTAGCTCACAAAGAGGTCCTTATCTCCTGCAGTAGAAAAGCAGTAAAGGACGAAGCCCAACTCAGAAATTAATGGAGATGCAGAGCTTCAAAAACCAACTTTCAACTGAAGGAGGTAGCTAGAAACTTCGGCCAAGGTAGATCTGTTATGAAAACCTGAACTGGAATCCTGACACATGGAATAGGGACATCTGGTCCCCTGGGATTTGTGGATGTCCCTGAAGTTTTTGGTTTCCCATACAAAGGTGGCTCACCCCTCCCCATTAAGAGCTAGCACCAACTGTCCCCAGGAAAGACAGTGCAAAGGCCCCTCCCTAAAAAGTGACCGGGGTCAGGACCTGCCCCATCTCCTCTTCTGGATGCCAGGATGATCACTAGGGCTAAGTCACAGCACAATTCAGCTGAAAACATGCTGGACCTCAGGAAGGAGAAGAGGAACTAATACCTGGCATGTAGCAGCAGGACCAGGAGAGGTTGCCACGGATGGGATTTTGTGTGCGTGACCAAGGGTACCAGGATATAAAACTGGAGAAGAGTTTATTCATTTGGGGGCACTCTTTTGAGTTACTGGCTATACACTCCTGCAAGAACCCCAGGGATGGTTCAAATGTGTTATTTGAGTGCTTGCTCTTAGAAGCCTGGGAAAAGTGATAGCCCACACTGAGCAAAGTTGAAATGCCTGAGTTGCCACATCAGACAGTGGAGGAAAGGATAAAAAAACTTACAGAGTGGAAATGCTGGGATGGATCTAATATTTGAGGCCTGAAGACCCACCATAGGGTTATGTTCCATGGAAGATCAAGAAGACACACCATTGGGGATGGCCCGGTGGCGCAGCAGTTAAGTTCACACGTTCCGCTTTGGCGGCCCGGGGTTCACTGGTTCGGATCCCGGGTGCGGACATGGCACCGCTTGGCACACCATGCTATGGCAGGCGTCCCACATATAAAGTAGAGGAAGATGGGCACGGATGTTAGCTCAGGGCCAGTCTTCCTCTCAGCAAAAAGAGGAGGATTGGCAGCAGATGTTAGCTCAGGGCTAATCTTCCTCAAAAAAAAAAAACAAAAAACAAAAAGAAGAAGACACACCATTCACCAAAGCCATTAGGAGTGTACTGGTGAGAGGGGCACCAGCATCACTAAGTTCAGTGGTGGCTCTCCTCTGCAGGCCGGGGATGAAGGTAGGAGAGGCAATCACAGAGCTGGGCTCATTGATAGCAATGGAAATAATCACCCTCCCCTCCCCGTTACAGTGGGTAGAGGCCAGGTGGCAACAGTGGAAGCCAGGGGGTCACAATTATCTTAATGACCATCAAGGTTGAAGGGCCAGCCAAAGCGGCTTGACCCACAGAGATTTGCATTGGTTAATAGAACATAATGTCCCTAGAGACAAAATAGATGGGCAGCCCACGAGGGCATTGTTTAATGTATATAATCCAAAGAATTCAAGACTACATGAGCAGGAGGCTGAGCACTGTTGCTCCATTAAAAATTCATGATCTCTTGATGCGGGGAAACTGGAAGCCTGTGCGCTGTTAGTGAGAATGAAAAATGGTGCAGCCACTGTGGAAAACAATATGGTAGTTCCTCAAAAGAATAAAAATAGCGTTACCATATGATCCAGTAATCCCATTCCTGGGTATATACCCAAAAGAATTGAAAACACGATCTTGAAGAGTGATTTGCACTGTCATGTTCATAGCAGCATTATTCACAATGGGCCAGAAGTAGAAGTAACTCGTGTCCATGAAAGGATGAATGGGTAAACAAAATGTAGTATATACATACATTAGAATGTTATTCGGCCTTAAATAGGACAGAAATCCTGTCATATACTGCAACATGGATGAACCTTGAGGACATTATGCTAAGTGAATTAAGCCAGTCACAAAAAGACAAATACGGTATGATTCCACTTATATCAGGTACCTAGAGCAGTCAAATTCATAGAAACAGAAAGTAGAATAGTGGTTTCCAGGAGCCGGGGCGAGGGGAAATGGGGAGCTGTTGTTTAATGGGTACAGAGTTTCAGTTTTGCAAAATGAAAAAGTCCTGGAACTGGGTTGCAGAACATTGTGAATATGCTTAATAGTGTTGAAGTGTACACTTAAAAATGGTTAAAAAGATAAATTTTATGTTATGTGTTTTTTACTACAGTTACAAATAAAATATTTTTTAAAAAGTCGTGATCTCTTGCCCAGTTCCTAGACCTGAAATCTGATGAATGAGAAAGTGGCAAGTCTCCAGGAAGAAGGACCCTGCAATATCACAACAGGTATACACTGTCGTAATTCCACCAGTCCTTCTCCCAGAGAGACTTACAGCCGTCTCCCTGGGTGACTGTAAACTAGGGTGGGGAGAGTATCCAGTAAGACACAGAGTGTGAAATGATACTGACGTTCAGAGACTTGACATGTCTTTGTGGCCCCCGTTAGAGTGATGGGATATGGGCCCGGTCAAAATGGAGTCCTGGGTGAAGTTCATCTAAGAGTCCACTGGATCCATGGCCCCACCTGGTGGTCATTGGTCCAGTTCCTGAATGTGTAACTGAGCTTGATATATTTGGCAGAGAAGCCCCCACAGTGTGTCATTGGTTCATGTGATAAGAGCTATTACAGTGGGGAAGGTTGAATAGAAGCCTCTGAAATGGTGCCCCTTTCCCCTCTCCTCCAGCCCCGAGACAGGAGGGTAAATAAAAAATAATATCCCATTTTGGAAGGAAGATAGAGATGACCACCACCCTTAAGTGTCTCAAGGATGCAGGAATAGTGGTCTCTATCATACCTCTGTTTAATTCACCAGTCTAGATCCCACTACCCCCTCAAGTTTGATAATTTGCTAGAATTCTCACAGAACTCAGGAAAGCACTGTACTTACAATGAAAGTTTTATTATAACAGAAGGATACAAATCAGAACCAGCCAGAAGAAGAGACAGACGGGGTGAAATCTGGGAGAGACCCAAACGCAAAGTTCCTGGTCATCTGCTCCTGTGGAGTCCTGGTGGCATTACCTCCTCCCAGCTAGGATGTGTGACAATACTCAAGAGTGTTGCCAATCAGCAATGCTCACCCAAGTCTTTGGTGTCCAGAGTTCGTACTGAGGCTTGATCAGATCACATACTGCCCATATCACTGACCAGTCGTCTCCAGTTCCTCTGGAGATCGGAATTGATCTGGCATGTTCCAAAGCCCCCGTCAGAAATCACATGGTTAGATTGTCCAGTGGCCAAACCCCCCAGGCGAAAAAAGATACTCCTCTCAGGGAGGACATTTTAGGGCCCCAGAGACCACCTCCCAGGAGCCAAGGGCAAAGGTTAGATCTTTGGGTAAAGTTAATTCTTCACCATACAGGAGAGCTTTACTCTTCTTCGCTTTTTTAAATTCCAAATCTAAGTACTCTAAACACACTGTTCTGCTTAATCTTTGATCACTAAGTCTTTGACCCATCCTTCCTCTTTTAGAGTCTGCTTCAGGTCACATGTTGCCCTGGAGAACCAAGAAGGGCGAGCAGACCAACAACCAGTTATGGCCCCAAAAAGCCAGAGGATGGAAGAAAGCAAAGTCTTTATTATCAAACAAGAAATATGCAATTTACAAAGGAAATTGTTACAAGTTCTCTTTTTTTACATGATGTTGTTGAAATAAAATCTAGTAGATGTATCTATTGGTAAGGAAAAGACCAAAACAATGCCGGGCAGTGACATGAAAGTAACATAATGACATCAAAGTAACATAATACTGTAATCTACTTGACATTCTCTGATGATACACTACAACACGGCAGCCTGTAATTTCCTACTGATTAACATGCCAAGAAAATGCCAGTTACTTATTGGAATGTAAAATTTGGATGATTTTCATTGATGTGGGGGGTTACACATGTGGGTATGTGTGTATGTGGCTTCTCTCTCCCACTTTTTACAAAAGTTGATTCTGATTATTAACTTTTGAGTAAAAGTTGTCATCATGCTATCATTAAAAACCATTTATTAAATCTCCAAATTGCAAAGTATGTTTTGTCTTTGATTGTAACCATTTGTTTATTTACCTTTCTTTCAACTAGTCAGTGAGCAGTTTACAAAGGTACTCAATAAACGTCTGCACAAGGTTATCTAACCTGAATTTTAAAAAAAGAGAATTACACAGCACAATAAAAGCATAATAACAATAATGAAAATATAAAAGGGTATTAAGTGGCTGGCCGGAAGGCCAGGTTCCTATTCTAGCTCTGCTCCTTCTTGGTTGTTTGACCTTGCACGGGTCTCAATTCCTAAATCTATTTCCTCATCTGCAAAATGGAACTACTCATATTTGCTCCACTTACCTCATAGAGTTATTGTAAGAATCACATAAGTCCATGGATTTTAAGGTGTTTTCAAACTGTAAAGTATCTTGCTAATGGTACTTATTTTTTCAGTGAAAACATTTTTAAAGTGACATGCATTTTACTAGGATGTAAAATATGATTGGCAAAACAGACTCAAGAATTCCAAGCCAAGGCAGAAGGAGAGCAGGGAAGCCCCCACTCGCCTCACGGGTCCTGCAGTAGTCGAGAGGGGACCTACGCCTGCTCTCTGCTATTTATTATTTACGTGTCTTCTCTGAGTTTCCATTTCTTTATATCAATCTCTCTGAACCTCAGTTACACCGTCTGTTCCATGGGAAAAAAACATGCCTTACTGACCCCAGATGGTTTTCTAGGAGGCTCAGATTAGATCATTGTTGCTCAGGTCTCTTTGCTGGCCATAAAGTGCTATACAAATGTAAAGAAATCTGGTAATATTTTCTAAAAGGTGATGAGCTTCCAGGAATAGTTTCAATACAGCGCACAGTCTGAGGGTGTGGGAGGCTTACACTGGTAGGCACATCCCAGGAAAGAACAGAATACGCTTCACTGTCTTGAGTTGGATTACATATTGCCTCACAAACTCCATGCTGGCAAGGCCTTGGAAAAGAGCAAAGCGAAACATAGGCCCTTTCACATTCACTAGCTTATTAAATCTTCCCAACACGGGTGCCAACCAGGAATTATTATGCCCATTTTATTGAAGCTTGAAGATGTTGAGACTTTCCCAAGATCATACAACTGGGAAATGGCTGCATCTGAAACGAACTCTTCCAGCATGAGTGGGAGAGGACAAAGGGTGCTTAAACAGAAGGGAAAAACTAGGGGGAGGTGGCCTTACACAAATGGCCCCTTTCTCATTCCTCCCTGACACAACTCTCTATTCAATTCATCAAATCTATTTTCTGTCTCTTACAAATACTTCACGTCTCTCACCATGGCTACAGCGCCCAGAGAAACAACTGTAACAGCAAGTGGATTTAGGATGTGATAGGGTGACAGACATAGATGGGCAAGAAAGCATTTCTACCGGAGCAGGGCTGGTCACTGTTCACAGCTGCAGCAGCCTCCTCCCCGAAAAGATCTTTAACTGGTGCAGTGGCCGGGGCCAGCTTCAATCCATCCCTGATAGAAATGCCTGGTTCTTAGGGCCGGCCCGGTGGCGCAGTGGTTAAGTGCACACGTACGGCTTCGGCAGCCCAGGGTTCGCCAGTTTGGATCCCAGGTGCAGACACGGCACTGCTTGGCAAGCCATGCTGTGGCAGGTGTCCCATGTATAAAGTAGAGGAAGATGGGCACCGATGTTAGCTCAGGGCCTAAGTCACATCCCAACTCTACACATAGACTCAGAGGTCTGCGTAAATACCCTCTGCTCTCCACCTCCACCCTCATAAATATGTTCACCCTGAGGCTCAGGCAAGTTAACAGCAGTTCCTCAGTCACAAAAATACTAGGGCTCCCTGTTTATGCATAAACCTTTCTTCACCACCTAGAATTCCTCCTTCATTAAGTTATGTCTCTTCTCTTATTTAAAATCTAATTCAAACACCAAATTGGAAACAGCTCCAATGACCATCAGTTTGGAGAACAATTTAAATAAATTATGATAACACGTTCATTCAATGGACTATTAAGCAATCATTAAAAAGAATGAAGTGGATACGGCAAGACTGCCAAAATATAATGTCAAGTTAATTAGTAAAGGGAAGAGCAGGGTGTGCACTATCTTTCCATTTTTATTAAAAAATTAAATGTTTTAATATTTATTTTAATAAAAATAAATGTTAATTGTTTTGAGATTAAAATATAAGCTTACAGTGTCACGAAAAATTTCTAGAAGAAGACATAAGAACTATTAACAGCAGTTGACTCTGGCTAAGGAGACATACTTTTGATTGTATGTCTTTAGAATTGTTTGAATTTTACCATGGCATGTATTACTCTTTCAACTGAAAAAACTACTTTAAAAACAGACTCAAAATCTTTTTCCCTCAAAAGCTTTCCTTGTCCATCCTACTTCTTCAAAATTGCCTAATCTGATTACCGCCCTTCCTCCCCGCCTCCCCCCCCCCCCCCCCCCAACCTCTGCCCCAGACTGACTGCCAGGGTTTCACTCTGCTTTGCCCCTGGAGACAAAAATTTAGAGGCAGATTTTTTTTTCACGTAATTATTTTAAAAGAATAGCACCTGGTTATCAGGAAGATTTACTTAGGTTGAAAGCTATCAGAAGGCACATTACCAGTCACACCCACTTGCAAGCCATATCTTGAATTACAGAGTTGTTTGAAGGTCAATTCTGAGTTATTTGCCTTGAGGGCCAAAATTCCTTGGTTCTGCTCCCACAGGTTCGCCATCAACCCTTCTCCCTTCAACCACTGCAACAGTCTAATGAGTCCCGCTGACTCCACTGCTTCTCATCCTCCTGCGGCCGTAATCCATCCCCACACTGCAATCCGAGTGACCTAAAATGTAAATCTGATAGGCGTATTCCCCATTGATCTTGAGTTAAAGTCTACCTTCTTCGGTTTACAGAATTCCTCTGCATTCTTCAGCCTCATCCTCCCTCTCCCTGCTCCCCTTACTAGATGCCTCAGGGCCCAGCCAGCTCTAAACTCCAGCCAGACTGCATACGAAGTGAACTTCCTGTTCCCCGAAACAGCAGCGCTCTCTGTAGCCTCTCCCTTCATATCTGCTGTTTGATCTTTGAGGACCCCACACACACTTGACTGCAGAGCAATGACCAAAATATATGTGGCTGCCACAGGCTTGCCTCTCTGATGCGTACCCTTCTCCTGTTGGAACAAGTATCCTTTCCATTAAAAGTAATAAATCTCCTATTGTTTAAGTGGCAGATGATTAAGATTGTTACTTTTGCTTTCAGTAATCCTCTAAAAAGGGAGAGGAAACCTATACGGCATAGAGAGTGAGAAGAGATCAAATATTAAGGCCAAGAAGTGACTCCTAGCAGCCAGGCAGGAGTCCAAGGGGGTGACTTGAGTTCTTTATGTCAAGACCTCCACAAGGACCTCTCCTGTCATAGACTCAAAGTTCTAGCAATCTGGGTTCATCCTTAAATGTGTGATGGCCTTTCCAAGCTTACTCAGAAATCAGTGAATCACTGAACTCCACTTCCCCTCCCACCCCCACCCTATCATTCTGATGTTCACCAGGGACACTTCCTGGGCACACGTGCTCCAACAGAGAGGACATTGAAAGGCTTCATACTTGGACTGAAGGATATAAATTTCTTCATGTATGTTCCCCAACAACACAGAATAGAGAAGAGGTTTTTCTGGTTCTTTTGTAATGTCCACACCATACCCATTCTTCAAAATCTGTCATACTTCCAGATAACTCCAATTAGCACTGAACTATCCCCATACGCAGTGGGGTTGATTATTCGATTTGCACTTAATTATACATTGTCTTGAATTGTTCTTTAACAACTATAAGGCACTTTTAGCAATAGTCAAATGGAAAGATATCACTGTGACTAAAAAGATCTAGCTTCTAGTCAAGAGTTTGCCACTAACTCTCTGTGTCATCTTGAGCAAGTCACCTTCCTGGTCCCCAGTGCTCCCTGCAGAATCAGAGTGGCCTGCTGGTTTCTAAGGATCTCCTACAGTCTGAGCTCCTCAAAGTCGGGGATACAGGTCATAGCCTTTCTCAAGGCTTAGGCACATAATAGGAGCTCTATTAACACTGGAATGAAAATCATTGATGAAGAGGTTGCCTGGCCTCGGCCCTTCTTCGCCAACCACCATGGCACAGGTGATTGTGTCTCCCTGGGAAGAGCTCTCTCGAAGTCCACGAGTGAGTCTGCAACCTCACCGATACGCTTCTAACAACTGTTAATATCTTGTTCCACTGGAAATCTATTCCTTAGAGTAAAATTAAATCTCTCCAGATCAACCTTCAAGACAACTGAGAAACTATCAGCAATAATTTAAATCATCAGCTTCAAATTTGCCTTATCTCCCCCACCCCAGTCCTCTTTTTTGCTACAGAACTTAGACTCTAGCTAAGAATAACACTGATGCTGTCCCACTGACTTGTCGGGGACCCTGCCTTGGCTCTGCCACCCAGACCCCTGTGTTCCCACTAAATAAGCCAAGCGACTAAGCGAATCATTGACTGACACCAAAAGGCAAAGATAAACAAAAACCAATATCTTTTCAGGAATTTCACTTAGAAAACCAAATATAATGGCAAAAAAGAAAAAAAAACCCACCTAATTTTTTAAGCTTTGGGGGAAGTTGGGGGTGTAGAAATCTCGAGAGCTGGTTTCCGAAGGGCATCACATACCAGACAATGTGGAACAAGAGCCTCGCGGCTGTTGTGTCAATGGAGCCTTTCAGACCCTCCACACTACCGTGCTTGTTCCCCTAAGGAGCGCTTTCTGGAAGCTCAACTCTCAGCTGGCGAGAACAGCGAACCCTGTGCCATTTGTCTATCAACTTCTTTAAAAAGAAAAACCTCCTGTACAGCTGTCTTGTTTTGCATTTTCTGTTCTGTCCTTCAGTACACGCAATGACAAACAGAGGAGGCAAGGGGCTCCTTTAAAACCGTGAAGAAAGAAGAAATAAAAAAGTGCCCAGAAGTCTCTGCTTTCAGCTATTGGAGAAAAGTTTGCAACCCATAGAAACCAGCACTAATTGAAAAAACAAAAGTCAGTCCTGTGTGCTGAGAATCAACAATAAGGCACAATTCAGGTTTTGGAGTACCAAAAAAAAAAAAAAAGGTGTATAGCCCATCCATCCTTTCCAAATCAAACGATATAGCTTTACAAAATTTGAATGTAAAAATCTTTTCCTATGCGAATTTCGCCTCAATAAATAAATTTTTTAAAAAATGTTTTCATGTACAATTAATTCTATTGGCAATACTATAGGAAAACAGTTGGTGCAGATAATCCAAAGTAGTAACTATTCCCCAAAGCTTTTTTTTTTCCAAAAGCATTTTTTTTTTACTACACTTTGGTATACTCTGATGCGGGGTCAGTGAGCCGAGGAGTCAAAAGAAAGATTTCTTGGACTCTCAAGATCTGGCAGTAGTGCTCTTTTATTTAGAGAATAGTATGGAATAGCATGGGGACAGGGCCCATGGGCAGTCAGAGATTCTGCTGCCGCCGCTTCTGCTGCCCCTGCTGGCATGGGGATAGGACCCATGGGCAGGCAGAGCTGGTGCGTGAGGACAGGACCGACGGGCAGTCAGAGCTCCTGCTGCTGCCCCGAGTTGAGGGTTAGGGCTAATTTTATAAGGCATGGGTATGTGAATCATTTCTTTACAAGACAAAGGAAAGAACATGAAAAAAAGTTAAAATGGTATCAGTGCAGGTGGGGTCTGGTTGTTGGGTGATCCATGACTTTTAGACAAGAATCAAATCGGATTAAGTAAAGGTCAGAAGCCACCACCCTAAATCAGTTACATGAGATTGCCACACAGCAACCAACTTAAGTTCTTGCCTTCCCCATTAAGAGTTTCTAAGGATAAGGTCATCTCTCTTCTTCTTCCTGGTACAGAGAGGGAGGCACCTTTTACAGATAGAGATTTACCTTACAAATGTAAATGTGTCCCAACAAGGGCAAGTTCCATTCCCCAGAGCCTCCTTCCCTGTCCCAGTTTATCAAAAGCAATCAGCCCAAAACAATCCCAATGCCAAAAAGACATATCTTGGGGTGGTCAATTTCAGGTCCCTACAAGCTCATACCCCCTTCCTTCACAAATGCAAATGTCTCTCAAAAGGGCAAGCAAAATTCCAGTCCTCGGAGCCTGCTTCTCATCTGTAGTTTTAAAAATAACCAGCCTAAAATCCTCATCATACTCTATGTAGATTTTACAGAAAGTTTATCTTCGTACTTTTATTTTTCTTAAAGTAATTGCTTAGTGTAAGTAGTTTATACCCCTTGAGCCCACATTCATTGACAGCACAAGAAAGCAGTTAAAAAGAGTGCCTAAAAAGGACTAAAACTAAATGTTTTCCTCAAATAATATTTTTTAAAACCCTACATATTGAAAACCGGTGTTTAATGGAAATACTATTTTAAAAGAACTGTCAATACTGTTCATTAAAAAAAACTAACAGAGCCATTCCTGATGGCCTAACGTTTAAAGTTCCTTGCTCTGTTTCGGCAGCCCAGTTCAGTTTCGGTGGCAGAACCACACCACCCATCTGTCAGTTGCCATGCTGTGGTAGCCCCTCACACGGAAGACCTATAAGGATTACAGCTAGGATATACAACGATGTACTGGGGCTCTGTGGAGGAAAAAAAAAGAGGAAGATTGGCAACAGATGTTAGCTCAGGGCAAATCTTTCCCAGCAAAAAAAAAAAAAATAAAATAACAGCTAATGTCTTAGTACATCAAGAACTCAGATGAACTGATAAGAAAAAACTGAGCAAAGGACAAGGTAAATATAAATAAATAGGAAATAACCATAAATATGGAGAAATGTTCTTGCATAATAATAGTAATCAAAGAATTGATATTAAAACAATAAAATAACATTTTTTGCCTCCCAATTAGGCAAATAAAAAACAAATGAGACTACTTCAGTGCTGGTGACTGCCATGAAACGGGCCCTCTTTCACACTGATGGAAACTCATATGGGGACAACCCTTTCAGTAATCAATTTGTCAGTATATATCAGGAAGCTTAAAAGTGTTTATCCTCTTCAATTGGGCATCTCCACCTCCAGAAACTGGACCTAAGGAAAATAGCCCTGAAGCATCAAATATGGCAAAGTGGAATAAATGTTTAACCATGGGGGATGGCTGAACAAATTATGACATAGTACACTATTGTCATGTAGGCATTTTAAATGATATTTATGAGCATTTTAAAACAAAAGCTTATGATATAATTTTAAGAAAAAAGCAAAACAAACAATTATATTTTCTGATCACAATATTTTTAAACCCATATAAAAGACTTGGGAGGAAGTATACAGAAATAGTTGTCTTTAGGATTATGGATTCATGTTTTTCTTCTTGTTTTTCATATTTTCCAAATTTTCAAAGGGTCCTTTTTTTAGACATTGGCACCTGAGCTAACTGCTGTTGCCAATCTTCTTCTTCTCCCCAAAGCCCCCCAGTACATAGTTGTATATCCTAGTTGTGAGTGCCTCTGGTTGTGCTACGGGGGACGCTGCCCCAGTATGGCCCGATGAGCAGCACCATGTCCATGCCCGGGATGCAAACTGGTGAAATCCTGGGCCACCAAAGTGGAGCATGTGAACCTAACCACTGTCATGGGGCCGGCACCTCAAAGGGTCCTTTTAATAATGGGAAAAAATAGAACCTAAATTTAAAACCTACTGCCTCTATAATGCACAAATAATGCCAGTGTGACTGCTAGGATTAATATGAAGTTGGTTTTGAAAGAACTGGCTTTTTTTCTGCTTTTTCTTCCCAAATCCTCCCAGTACATAGTTGCATATTTTAGTTGTGGGTCCTTCTAGTTGCAGCATGTGGGACGCCGCCTCAACGTGGCCTGATGAGTGGTGCCATGTCAGCGCCCAGGATCCGAACCAGTGAAACCCTGGGCCACTGAAGTGAGGACGGGAACTTAACCACTCGGGCCCCGGGGCAGCCCCTAGATGTTTGTTTTAACATAGGATCAGTGATGAACTCTCTTTCCCTCGTTCTACATTTCTGGAACTGTGAAGTTAGCGCTTTGGAAGTTTAGCACTTTAGGACTATAAAGTTTAGACTAAATCTCTATACTAATATTACTTTCCCATTAGATTTCCAGCTTGTTGAGAACCAAGATGGTATAGTCTTTTTATAGTAAACCTCCCCATGCCTTCTGCACATAATCAGAACTTCTCAATGACCATTTGTTTTGCTAATTGGTAAAGAGTAATTGGTAAAAGTAAAATGCATGCTACATTTTAAAGACAATATGAAAAAAATACTGTAAAATATCTTGTTAATAATTTTTATATTGATTACATTTTAAAATGATACCATATTTTAGATATTAGACTAAATAAGATATATTATTAAAATTAATTTCAACAATTTTTTTCAGCTTTTTTAATGTGGCTACTAGAAAATTTAAAACTACAAAAAAGCACCTCAAGTTGCATTTCTATTAAACAACTTGACTTAAAGGATTGGGCTATGGAACTTCAATGATCCCTCCTTGCAGGTTTAAACAACAAAATCCTTCCCAACTGTTTGGGTTTAAATCTCTGCATTGCCACTTACTAGTTTTATGAACTTAGTCAAGTTACTTAAACTCTCTGTGTTTACTTTCCTCACTGGTAAAAATGGAGATGACAATAATAGCACCTACCTCATACGGTTGTCATATGGATTAAATGAATATGTGCGTGTAAGGCACTTGGAACTGTGCCTAGCACTTACTCACTAGTGCTAGCTATTTTGGTTATCATTATTATTCACCATGGAGAGCAAAGTCACAAACCTCATCTTTACTGTGTGAAACACCTAGAGGAAAACGGGGAGTATCCTGCATAATTCCAAATATACTGTTGCTTAGTATTAAGTGATGTGTTATAAATATCCAAGCAGTTCAACGAATTTCAAGCTTTCATTCAGATGGACTGCGTTCTATATATTCATTCATTCAACTAATAAATATTCCTCGAACATCTACTATGTGCTTGGTACTTTTACAGAAGTTGCAGTCTTCATGGAGTTTACATCCTAGTAGGGGGCAGTAAAGCCGACGACCAATAAAGTCAGTCTGAACTACTTGGGATTTTTTTTTTTTTGAGAAAGATTAGCCCCGAGCTGACATCTGCTGCCAATCCTCCTCTTTTTGCTAAGGAAGACTGGCCCTGAGCTAACATCCATGCCCATCTTCCTCTACTTTATATGTGGGATGCCTGCCACAGCACGGCTTGGCAAGCTGTGCCATGTCCACACCCGGGATCTGAACTGCAAGCCCCAGCCCACTGAAGCAGAACATGCGCACTTAACCCCTGCACCACCAGGCCGGCCTCCTACTTGGGATTTTTTAGATGAAATATTTAAAAGAGATCTTAAAAGCAAGTTCAAAAATTATACCAGCCCATTATTTTCCTAGTTTTTTCCCCACTCCCAGCACCCTCTCAAAAGAAAAATAAACCTAATCAGTACTCTGTACCACTATGCCAGTTAGTACCCACCCAGAGCTAGGGGGAAAGAAATATAACAAAGATGTGTTTAAGCTCATTACTTAAACCAAATGAAGGCATAAGATCCAGAGAATTCTTTCACATCTGTTTAAGAGTTTTAGAAAACATACAATCTGATGCAACATATTATAGGGTTTTGCATTTTTTAAACTTAGATTTAATTGATAAGACAGCAAAAACAAATCTGTGCAACCCAGCAATTCCAATTCCATCCTCACATGTGTGCACTAAAGCAGGAATCAGCAAACTTTTTCTCTAAGAGATCGGGTAGTAAATATTTTACTCTTTGCAAGCCATCCAGTCTCTGTTGCAGCTACTCAGTAGGCCTGAAAACAGCCATAGACAGTATAGAAACAAATGAGCAGGGCTGCTCCAATAACGTTTTATTTATGGACACAAATTTTAATTTTCACATGTCACAAAATATTAGAGTTCTTTTGATTTTTTTAAAACCACTCAATAATGTAAAAACCATTCTTAGCTCCTGGGTCATGTGAAAACAGATGGAAAGCCTATGGACCAAGCCATAGTTTGCTAAGTCCTGCCCTAGAGAACTCTTTCACGTGCACAGAAGCAGCTATATATGAGAACATATGTAACATCGTTAGTTATATTAGCAAATAATTGGAAGCAACCTAAATATCTACAACAGGAGGATGAGAAATAAATGTTGGTATAACTGGAGCTTCGTAACATGGATAAATCTTACGAACATAATGTTGAAGGGAAAGCACAAATTACAGTACACTTCCATGCCATTTATATAGAGTTTTAAAATATGCAAAAATTATGTATTATATATGTTCTCATTTAACATATGTAATAAAAGTATGAAGAAATATACAGGAATGTTACACATGAAACTCATTTCCCTGGGCACGATGGCGGGGCGGGAGGCAGGGAGAGAAGGATGCCGTCAGAGAAGGGAGCACAGAGGGTTTCAACTGGATTGTTGTTTTGTTTTTTAAGTTGAATTCAGGTTCATGGATGTCCAGTCTTTATACCATGTTGTATACCTTAAATATTTAATAATAAGTAAAAAGGAATGTGTAGGTTTAATGTGAGTTTAGCAAATGGTTTGTCCTGTTTGGGGAAAGGGGGCTCAATTGTTTTTTTTTAAGATTTTATTTTTTTCCTTTTTCTCCTCAAAGCCCCCAGTACATGGTTGTATATTCTTCGTTGTGGGTCCCTCTAGTTGTGGCATGTGGGACGCCACCCCAGCATGGTTCGATGAGCAGTGCCACGTCCACGCTCAGGATTTGAACCAACGAAACACTGAGCCGCCTGCAGCGAAGCGCACGAACTTAACCACTCAGCCACGGGGCCAGCCCCAAGGGGGCTCAATTTTTATTAAAATACCCCAAAATTTAGGCTTGAGCCTAACGTTTCATATCAAAAAGAAAAAATAATTGTTTCATTTTTGAAAACTGGACTGATTCTTAGGAGAAAACAGAAAATTGTACTGCATTCTTGCATAGTTAGCTAATGTAAATACCTTCAGGTAACAAACTGGTTATTATTTGTCTTTTTCAGAGAGTCAGAGAGTTGAGTCAGACTCTGACTTGTCTAACGGGCTCAGTCGGCTTTGCCCGTCTGCCCCAAGCTCCCCACTTCCAGAGCAGCTCCCACAGCCTTCCAGTGATCCACGTGCCCTGGGAATAGCGACTTCCCATCACCTGTTTCAACAGAGCCAACGGAAGTGTAAGCGACAATGACGTTAGTGTTTCTAGGTGTGAAAACCTAGCATGAATTTTCCCCTTTCTCTGGCAAAACTTCACAAAGCATTTTTTAATAAAAAGGAGCAAAAAAATTGCTTGCTCTGTTCTTACTCACTTCAGAAACAGTCATCGCTAAAACTGTCTTTTGATCTAGAATCACTTGAGTAGTTATTCAAGGGTCTCCTACAGTCGCTTGTCCTCAGGTTACCGAAATCAGAGCTCCTTTCCTTCGGAGGCCCCAGAGCAGAGAAGCGTCAGCTGCCTCTGTGGGGCAGGTACTGCCCTCTAGTGCTTACACTTTTATAATGAGAGTTTTAAACACCATCTGACATCATACCACAGAAAGAGTCACAAATTAAATGACATACTACTACCCCAAGATTTTTCATCTTCACTCTAGTGACTTTTGAGGCTAAGTCGTCTTCGTGGGGGGGCTGTCCTGTGCTTTGTTGGATGTTTAGCAGCATCCCTGATCTACCACTAGATGCAGTAGCACCCCAACTCCAGTTGTGACAAAAACATCTCCAGACATTGCTAAATGTCCCCTGGGGAGCAGAATCGCTCCTGGTTGAAAACCACTGTATTAGCCAAAACATTCACATCAGTCCTGAAAATTATGAGCAAAAAAAATCTTTTCTAGACTGATTCCTTTGAGTGAGATAAAGGAGAATTTCATCTCTGCATGAAAAACAAAAAAAAATAGACACAATATTTTCAGCTCTCCTCCTCCTACCCAAAGTCCCAGCTAGTGGGAAACTCTTTAAACCTTTAACTTTCGGTTCCAGCTTTACTTTTTAGATCTGTTCACTTCTCTTCAAAGTGCTTAGAAAACAAAGCTTGCACTTCTAACCGAATGCAGGGAATACGGTAGAGAAAGGGGTGGGGGAGGTATGTGGGTCTGTAATGCGTTCTAGCAAAACGTGGAGGGCCAGCGTGAACAACACCGGCAACCGAGAATCTGTATTGATTGTAAATATAATATGAAAATTCCTATAAAAAATCAAAAGAGGTTTTAAATCTGGATTTTAGAAAGTTATATTAGGAGGGTTTATTCAGATCTGCCATGAATGATCATTCCTCCCGTTAGCGCATGATGCTTATAAATCCTGATTCTAAGAATTGTAAAGACTACAAATGACTGAGGACTAGATATTTTAAAAACAAAAAAGTAGTTTGGACAGGCACTGAATGTAACTTCCTCCCCTCGCCAAATTTCCCACTGACTTAATTGGTTTCACTGAAGAAAAAAACCAGAAATAAGAATCAATAAATAATTTTAATTCACATAGGATTAAAAATATATCACTTTTTATTAACACATTCAGATCTGATATTTGATTTATTACTTAGTGAAATTGAAAGTATTATAGCTCTACAATTGTCAAGCTCTTATTAGCAGAAATTTGGGCCGGAAATCTGTCTCAGCTGCGCGGAGCAGTTTGCGATCAATCCCCGTCCTCCTCTTCGTGGCTGTTGCTTTACTGACTCTGTTTATATTGGTTTCATCCCATCCTCTCTAATTAGAGTTAACCAGAAAGTCTTCTAATCATACAATAAAGCAAGGCCCAAGTAGGTTTTAGGCTTTGATCTTTTAAAGGACAACCAGATGATTTAGACTATATATTCAAAACCACAACATAGAAAAGTTAACATGACTTGGATCAAAGTAAAAAGCTAAAGGAAAACACAAAATCTGGAAAGATATGGCTCTGATCAGAGAGAGAAGAGAGATATATGCCACCCAGTGATATTATTTGAGTAATTTTGTATAACTTTTTTAATTATACAAAAAAAATCAGGTTATTCTGTGATATGCAATTATTTTAAAGCATCCAGAAGATTTTTTTAAAAACAGGAAATTATTATAGAAATTAGTTTATGTTTTCATTGCTACTTTCATAGCACTTTAAACTCTTTCGTGAAGGAAAGTATTTCCTGTTTTTGATTTAAAGGAACTGTGGTCGGCAGAATAATTACCCGACTCCTCCTCAGAAGTTCATGTCCTGATCCCCAGATCCTGAGAGTATGTTACTTTACATAGCAAAAGGGATTCTGCAGGTGTGATTAAGGAGTCTGAGATCGGACGATTATCCTGGATTATCTGCTGGGCCCAGTGCAATCACAAGGGTCCCTACAAGTGGAGGAGGGAGACAGGAAAGTCAGAGGAGACATGATGATGGGCGCGGAGGTCAGAGTGATGCAATGCTGGATTTGAAGATACAGGGGGTACGAGTTTAGGAATGCGGACAGCGTTTAGAAGCTGGAAAAGGCGAGGAATGGACTCTCCACTAGAACTTCCAGAAGGGACACAGCCCTGCCGACACTGTGATTTTAGCCCAACACCCGTTTCAGACTTCTGACCTCCAAAACCGTAAGAAAATTACTTTGTACTGTTTTAAGTGACTAAGTTTGTGGCAATTTGTTACAAAAGCAGTAAGAAACTAATACAGGGGGCCAGCCTGGTGGCATAGTGGTTAAGTTCGTGCACCTCACTTCGGTGGCCCGGGATTCACAGATTCGGATCCCGTGTGCGGACCTACACACCCCTCATCAAGCCATGCTGTGGTGGCGTCCCACAAAGTAGAGGAAAATTGGCACAGATGTTAGCTGAGGAACCATCTTCCTCAAGCAAAAAGAGGAAGATTGGCAACAGAGGTAAGCTCAGGGCCAATCTTCCTCACAAAAAAAAAAAAAAGAGGAAACTAATACAGGAACATTTCGTTAATTTTTAGTACTTTTAATATCCTGTTAAGTCAGAATTTCAGCATTTAATCAATACGTCTCACATTATTATCACGTTTGTGTTTTTAAAACATGTGCTTTCTCGGGGCTGGCCCCGTGGCCGAGTGGTTAAGTTCGCGCTCTCCACTGCAGGTGGCCCAGTGTTTCGTTGGTTCGAATCCTGGGCGCGGACATGACACTGCTCATCAAACCACGCTGAGGCGGCGTCCCACATACCACAACTAGAAGGACCCACAACAAAGAATATACAACTATGTACCGGGGGGGGTTTGGGGAGAAAAAGGAAAAAAAATAAATAAAATAAAATGTTTAAAAAAAAAACATGTGCTTTCTCTAGTTGCTAGTAACTATCATGTTTTCACTAAAATAGACTTGTTTACATTCAAGTAAATAACATATCCCAAGATTAAAACCTGGAGCCTAATACACATACAATGAGGAGCATGCACTCTAGCATCGTGAGACAAATTTAGTGGATGTGACACATGCATTTAAATATGTGGTAAGAGCTACCTATCAAATCTCAAGAGATAAAATAAGTCTAGTAGCCCAACCATACTGGCTGTTAACCTGAAATATGATTCAGAAAATAGAACCTGACTTCAGAAGACAAAAATGGTGAAGTTAACAATGCTACTTTGATGTGACCCTTTAGCAGAAAGCTGACCTTTTTAGTGGTTGTTAAAAACAACCAGTTAAGTCACTGTAGGAGAGAGCTGAGCTTGATAAATTATGAAAAATAGGCCTATCCCCTTAACGTAGATAGAGAGAACTGGCTGACAATGGATGCTCATCTCATTTCACTAGTACTTTAACAGTGAAAGCTGCCGCTGTGAAGGCTTGCTGCTCTGCCTCGTTCTGATGTATCGATTCCCAGTGGTCCTCTTGATGGCAAGCGTCCACACCGTCTTCCTCATCATGGAGAGGTATTATTCAGATGCTCTTTAAGGAATTATAATCACAATCTTCAAGGGTCATAATACCTTCAAATAACTAAAACAATGGCATATACCCCTCCAAAGAAAACAACTTTCCTTCCTCAGCCAACCCACTGACAAATTTGGAAAAGATACAATTCCAAACATAATGTTCATTGTCGCTTATGATTTGGACTCTTGAAACTTTATGAAGAAGACTCTGTACACAGACTATTTCCTCATCTTTTCCAAAGTCCTTATGAAAAACAAGAATACTTAATCCAGATGCTGTTTCCTAAATTGGCCAAAATGTGTTATTCCCTGATTTGAAATGTAAGAAATTATTTTAGCTTAGCATTTATAGTTTAAGAAAGTCAGCTTCAGAAATTCGAGTTTCACCTCCTCCTGTCGTGTTTCAATATCATCTGGCCTTTCAATAAGAACATGAGGGGCCAGCCCGGTGGCGCAGCGGTTAAGTTCGCATGTTCCACTTCTGCGGCCCGGGCTTTGCTGGTTCGGATCCTGGGTGCCAACATGGCACCGCTTGGCAAGCCATGCTGTGGCAGGTGTCCCACATATTAAAAAAAGTAAAGGAAGACGGGCACGGATGTTAGCTCAGTGCCAGTCTTCCTCAGCAAAAAGAGGACGATTGGCAGCAGATGTTAACTCAGGGCTAATCTTCCTCAAAAAAAAAAAAAAAAAGAACATGACTTCATTTCTTCTTAGCCGATGGTCATTTAGCATATTGACTTTTAAAATAGTGTCCTCAGAGTAAATTAATTCGTTACAGAACATTTTCTTTATCTTCAGCTGGCATCAATGTGGGCCTCAGGTGTCCTTTGCACTAAGCAGTTTAATCTGAATTGGCAATATATGAACTATATATGTATAGTCATTTGAGGATTTTACTGTATTTCTCTTATGGAATGCTTTACACAATTAATTTTTTTCTCCTTCCTTGATATGGTTAAATGCCTCTAGAGAACTTTATGCTTTATGTCTAAACAACAAATACAGTGTGGGTTTAAGTGAAAATATTTCAAGAAAAGTAAACTCTAGCCATTTTTAACCTATACTTGAAATTTTCCCTTTCTTGCACTTCTGTAATGAGGCAAATAATAATAACTAAGGGGATTATAAAAACTTAAACAAGCATTATAAACAAGGCACTGCCACAGAAGGTGGAAGATGCAAGGACAATTCCTGACCTCCAGGGGTTTCCCCTTTGGTGCAGACAGGAAGAATAACGATAGGAGGCTGAGTAACAGCCACATCATCAGGGAGCTCTAGACAAGCAACCAAAGGATAGGCAAGAGAAAGACCGCATCCAGAGAGATCCATAAAAGAAACTGCCCTGGGGAGGGAGAGGATCTTAATGAGTACAGATGGGGGATTCTAGGCAACGGGGAAAGTGTGAGGAAAACCAGAGAGATATGGCCATATTAGCTTCCTAGAGTTGCCATCACAAAGTACCACAAACTGAGTGGCTTAACACAACAGAAACTTATTCTCCCTTAGTTCTGAAAGCTAGAAGCCCGAAATCAAGGTGTCAGCAGGGCTATGCTCATTCTAAAAGCTTTAGAGGAGGATCTTCTTTGTCTCTTCCTAGCTTCTGTGGTTGCCTGCAATCTTGGGTGTTCCTTGCCTTATAGAAGCACCACTCCAATCTCTGCCTCCATGGTTGCATTCTCCTTGTGTGTCTCTATTTTCACATGGCTGTCCTTCCTTATAAGGACACCAGTCATATTGGATTAGGGCCCACCCTAATCCAGTATGACCTCATCTCAACTTGATTACATCTGCAAAGATTCTACTATTTCCATTAAAGGAGAAATCAAAAGATGTCTGGGGGCCGGCCCCATGGCCGAGTGATTAAGTCCATGCACTCTGCTTCAGTGGCCCAGGGTTTGGATCCTAGGCACGGACACGGCACTGCTCATTAGACCATGTTGAGGCAGCGTCCCACATGCCACAACTGGAAGGACCCACAACTAAAATATACAACTATGTACTGAGGGGATTTGGGGAGAAAAAAGCAGAAAAAAAAAAAAGGTTGGCAACAGTTGTTAGCTCAGGTGTCAATCTTTAAGAAAAAAAAGATATCTGGAGACAAATGAAAATGATAACATATCAAACCAACTCATATGGGATGCAGCAAAAGCCATATTAAGAGGGAAATTCATTGCAATACAGGCACACCTGAATAAACAAGAAAAATCCCAAATAAGCAATTTCAAATTACACCTAACTGAATCAGAAAAAGAAGAACAAACAAAGCCCAAAGTCAGCAAAAGGAGAGAAATAATAAAAATCAGAGCAGAAATAAATGCTATTGAAACAAAAAAGGCAGTAGAAAGGATCAATGAAACAAAGAGCTGGTTCTTTGAGAAGATAAATAAAATTGACAAACCCCTAGCCAGACTTACAAAGAAAAAAAGGGAGAAAGCTCAAATAAACAAAATCAGAAACGAAAGAGGAGAAATAACAACAGACTCCAAAGAAATACAACAGATTATAAGAGAATACTACGAAAAACTATATGCCAACAAAATGGATAACCTAGAGGAAATGGATAAATTCTTAGACTCTTACAACCTCCCAAAGCTAAGTCAAGAAGAAACAGACAATCTGAATAGACCAATCACAAGGAAAGAGATTGAAATAATAATCAAAAGCAGCCCGAAGAATAAAACCCGAGGACCAGACGGCTTTCTGGGGGAATTTTACCAAACTTTCAGAGAGGATTTCATACCTATCCTTCTCAAGCTACTCCAAAAAATTAGGGAAGATGGAACACTTCCTAACTCATTCTATGAGGCCAACATCTCTCTGATACCAAGGCTAACAAGGACAGCACAAAAAAGGAAAACTACAGGCCAATATCACTGATGAACATAGATGCAAAAATCCTCAAGAAAATTTTGGCAACCGGAATTCAGCAATACATCAAAAGGATCACACATCATGATCAAGTGGGATTCATACCAGGGACACAGGGATGGTTCAGCATCTGCAAATCAATCAGCGTGATACACCACATCAACAAACTGAGGAATGAAAACCACATGATCATCTCAATAGATGCAGAGAAAGCATTTGACAAGATCCAACAGCCATTTATGATAAAAACTCTTAACAAAATGGGGATAGAAGGAGATTACCTCAACAAAATAAAGGTCACATATGACAAACCCACAGCCAACATCATACTCGATGGGCAAAAACTGAGCGCCATCCCCCTGAGAACAGCAACAAACAAGGATGCCCTCTGTCACCACTTTTATTCAACATAGTACTGGAGGTTTTGGTCAAAGCAGTTACGCAACAGAAAGGAATAAAAGGAATCCAAATAAGGAGTGAAGAAGTGAAACTCTCGCTGTTTGCAGACGACGTGATCTTATATATAGAAAATCCCAAAAAATCCACTGGACAACTAATAGAAATAATTAACAAGTACAATAAAGTTGCACAGTACAGAATCAACTTACAAAAATCAGTTGCTTTTCTATACTCCAATAACGAACTTACAGAAAGAGAACTCAAGAATACAATTCCATTTGCAATTGCAACTGAAAGAATAAAGTACCTAGGAATAAATTTAACCAAGGAGGTGAAGGACTTATACAATGAAAACTATAAGACATTACTGAAAGAAATTGAGAGTGACATAAAGAGATGGAAAGAAATTCCTTGCTCATGGATTGGAAGAATAAACATAGTTAAAATGTTCATATTACCAAAAGCAGTCTACAGATTCGATGCAATCCCTATCAGAATCCCAATGACATTCTTCATGGAAATAGAGCAAAGAATCCTAAAATTCATGTGGGGCAACCAAAGATCACTAAGGCAGTCCTGAGAAAAAGCTACATATTTCCAAATGAGGTCACATTCACAGGTAGCGAAGGTTAGGACTTGAACACATCTTTTTGGGGGATATAATTCAACCCACAACATATAGTAATAAGAAGTTCAGTGTGGCTAGAAAGTAGACTACATCTGTGGAAAGAATGGAAATAATATAGGAAAGAGGAGTTGGTCTGTAGAGGAAAGCAATGAGGGTACCACAGAATATTTTTAAATAAAAGAGTATTACTAATTAAATTATCCATTTAGGAAAATTAATTTGTCACTATTATAAAAAACTCATTGTAGTAGAAAAAGGAATAGGCAAAGTCAGAAAGCTACACTAGGAATAGAGAGATTGTGATGCCTCAAATAAAATGGTCTCATAAAGTTTACAAAGAAAGGGACATACAAGAGAGACTTGATCCCGGGAGATAAGAGATGAAGTAAGACTGAATTTGGGGACTAGGAGAATAGTGGTACGATTATTATCATTGTTATATTAATGGCATTCTGGAATTGCATTCTAACACCAATTCCCTGACACTAACTGGGTATCCTACAATTCAACTCTGACCCTAACTACCCAGAGTCAGTGCAGACCCCAAAAGTTAAGTGCAAAGTCTTTCACCAGACTGTCCCCACTTCAGACACCAGCCACAAGTTTTGGGTATCCCCAAGCCACCCACACTTCTGCCCTGCTGACTACAAATTCAGGGGTTCTTGCAACCCCTTCAGGTTTGACAATTTGCTAGAACCACTCACAGAACTCACTGAAAACACTACAGTTAAGATTACAATTTTATTATAAAGAATACAGTTCAGGAACAGCCAAATGCAAGAGACACATAGGGCAAGGCCTGGGGCGGAGGAGACGGGGCACACAGAGCTCCCATGCCCTCTCCTTATGGAACCCAGCGCATCACCCAGCACATCAGTGTGTTCACGAACAAGGAAACTCCACCGAGTGCCGGATCCAGAGTATTTATTGGGATTTTATTATGTAGGCACGACTGATTGAATCATTGGCCACGAGACTGAACCCAATTTCCGGCCTCTCTCCTCTCCCAGGAGGTTGGGGGTGGGGAGTGGGAGAATGGGGCTACAAGTTCCAACCCTCTAATCATGTGCTTGGTTTTCCTGGTGTGGCCAGCCCCTCACTTGAAAATATCTAAGGGCCCACCATTGGCCACTTCTTTAGCATAAATTCAGGTATGGTGGGAAGGCACTTGGAATGAATAACACAAGACACTCCCATCACTCAGGGAATTCGAAGTTTTTGAAGCTTGTGCCAGGAACCAGGGACAACGACCAGACATATTCTTTATTGTATCACACGCATATTAATAACTAATATTTATTAAGGACTTGATTTAACACTCTCACAACCTTATTATTATCTCCATTTTACAGATGAGGAAATTAAGTCTCAGGGGTCATAAAATGAGCCCCCAAATCATAATACTAGTAAATGGTAGAGTAAGAATTTGAAGCCAGGTCAGTTTACTCCAGAGCCTGTGCTGGTGACCACAATGCATACTTCCTCCCTGTGCATCCTCGAGCAAGGCACTTAACCTCTCCAGACTCTCTAGTCAAATGAAGAGGCTGGACTCCATGATTACCAATGTTCCTTTCAATGCCAATGTTTCCTGTTTTCATTTAAATTGTTTCAAAACATCATTCTTACTGGCTGCATAATATGCCACTTATGAGTAAATGATAATTTACTATTACCCTGCTTTTGGATATTTAGGCTGCTTCCAGTTTTTCCTTAATATAATTACCCCTGCAATGAACATCCTGGTGCACTATCTGCTTTACAGATTATGTTCTTAGAATAAATTCTTAGAAATAATCCTATCCAAATCTATTTCAGTAATGAGGATTTAAAAAAATGTTTGTTAATCTGAGAATTTAAAATGTATCATTTTAATATACCAGCTCTTAAAAAGCAATATTACAGGGACTGGCCTCGTGGCGGAGTGGTTAGGTTCGCACGCTCTGCTGCAGGCGGCCCAGTGTTTCGTTGGTTCGAATCCTGGGCGTGGACATGGCACTGCTCATCAACCACGCTGAGGCAGCGCCCCACATGCCACAACTAGAAGGACCCACAATGAAGAATATACAACTATGTGCCGGGGGGCTTTAGGGAAAAAAAATAAAAAATCTTTAAAAAAAAAAAAAAGCAGTATTACGGAGCCAGCCCTGTGGCCGAGTGGTTAAGTCGCATGCTCTGCTTCAGCGGCCCAGGGTTTCGCCAGTTTGGATCCTCGGCGTGGACATGGCACTGCTCATCAAGCCACGCTGAGGTGGCATCCCACATGCCACAACTAGAAGGACCCACAACTAAAAATACACAACCATGTACCAGGGGGCTTTGGGAGAAAAATGAAAAATAAAATCTTTAAGAAAAAAAAAGCAATATTATGTTATAATAGGAATTTAGTAAAAAAAAAAAAAAGTAATACATTTTACTTTTTCATGATTTCTTTAAAGTTTTTATCATTACTTTTTTATATCAGGTCTGCATCTCCTTATCTTCATAAAATTAAAGTTTTTAATCACAGTAACAATTAATAAGAAAAGAAGATAACACATTTTACTTATACCTGATTACTTTAAAATTTTAATACCTTGTTCATTGATGTATTGCTAGGGCCTGGAACATAGAATCAATAAATACTTCTTGAATGAATACATTTATCTTGCTCTTTTTTGTTTCTTCCTTTAGATCAATGTTAGAAAAAATTTTTAGTTCCCCTCTTAAAAAATTCCAGTCATATTCTTTACAGAATTAGAACAAAGAATCCTAAAATTCATATGGGGCAACAAAAGACCCCGAATTTCTAAAGCAATCCTGAGAAAAAAGAACAAAACAGGAGGCATCACAATCCCTGACTTCAAAACATACTACAAAGCTACAGTAATCAAAACAGCATGGTACTGGTACAAAAACAGGTGGACAGATCAATGGAACAGAACTGAAAGCCCAGAAATAAAACCACACATCTATGGACAGCTTATCTTTGACAAAGGAGCTGAGGGCCTACAATGGAGAAAAGACAGTCTTTTCAACAAATGGTGCTGGGAAAACTGGAAAGCCACATGTAAAAGAATGAAAATTGACCATTCTTTTTCACCATTCACCAAAATAAACTCAAAATGGATCAAAGACCTAAAGGTGAGACCTGAAACCATAAGGCTTCTGGAAGAAAACGTAGGCAGTACACTCTTTGACATCAGTAGTAAAAGGATCTTTTCGGACACCATGCCTTCTCAGAGAAGGGAAACAATAGAAAGAGTAAACAAATGGGACCTCATCAGATTAAAGAGCTTCTTCAAGGCAAATGAAAACAGGATTGAAACAAAAAAACAACCCACTAACTGAGAAAAAATATTTGCAAGTCATATATCTGACAAAGGCTTAATATCCTTAATATATAAAGAACTCTCGCAACTCAACCACAAAACATCAAACAACCCAATCAAAAAATGGGCTGGAGACATGAACAGACATTTCTCCAAAGAAGATATACTGATGGCCAATAGGCACATGAAAAGATGCTCATCATCGCTGATCATCAGGGAAATGCAAATCAAAACTACACTAAGATATCACCTTACACCCGTTAGAATGACAAAAATCTCTAAAACTAATAGCAACAAATGTTGGAGAGGTTGCGGAGAAAAAGGAACCCTCATACACTGCTGGTGGGAATGCAAACTGGTGCAGCCACTATGGAAAACAGTATGGAGATTCCTCAAAAAACTAAAAATAGAACTACCATACGATCCAGCCATCCCACTACTGGGTATTTATCCAAAGAGCCTGAAGTCAGCAATCCCAAAAGTCCTGTGCACCCCAATGTTTATTGCAGCACTGTTTACAATAGCCAAGACGTGGAAGCAACCTAAGTGCCCATCAACAGACGAATGGATAAAGAAGATGTGGTACATATATACAATGGAATACTACTCAGCTGCAAAACAGAACAAAATCATTCCATTTGCAATAACATGGATGGCCCTTGAAAGAATTATGTTAAGTGAAATAAGCCAGCGAGAGAAAGATAATCTGTGTATGACTCCACTCATATGAGGAATTTAAAACTATGGACCAAGAACAGTTTAGTGGATACCAGGGGAAAGGTGGGGCGGGGGGGTGGGCACAAAGGTTGAAGTGGTGCACCTACAACATGATTGACAAACATTAATGTACAATTGAAATTTCACAAGATTGTAACCTATCAATAACTCAATAAAAAAAATTAAATAAATAAATAAAAAATTCCAGTCATGGGACTAGCCTGATGGCGTAGTGCTTAAGTCTGCACACTCCTCTTCAGTGCCAGGGGTTCACAGGTTCAGATCCCAGGCACAGACCTAGCACTGCTCATCAAGCCACACTGTGGTGGCATCCCACATAAAATAAAGGAAGATTGGCACAGATGTTAGCTCAGCAACAATCTTCCTCAAGCAAAAAGGGAGATCAGCAACAGATATTAGCTCAGGGCCAATCTTCCTCACCAAAAAACAAAAGCAAAAGCAAAAACAAAAACAAAAATACCATTAGGAATTTAAAGGGGAATTATATTGAGTTTTTAAGTTGATTTAATGTGGGCTGAAATCTTTACAATGTTTAGGCTTTCCATCCAAAATTTAGCATGCCTCTCCTTTTATTCAGTGGTGAAAAACTAAGGGCATTTCTATTAAAGGGTGTTTCCAATATTTTTTCTCTCTGGTAATAGTTTGATAGTTTGGATTATATAAATCAAACACACTCCTCATTGAGAGCATGCCTGTGAATTTTCCTTGTTGAAATGATGAATGAGATCTTTTTTCGTTACCTAATTATTCAGAACATTAGTATTTGTTCCTGAACTACTTTATTAATTCAAATGTTTAGTTTAACATAAAAATTCCATCATCTACTTTTATTTGTCTACTATCTTATTGCATTAGTCAGAAATTCCAAAACTATTTTAAATTATAGAAGCTGAGAGGCCGAATATACAAAGGCACAATGCCCAGGCCACATAGAAAATAAAACCTTGACCAACAAGCTGGAGCCACCTGCCCAGGAAACCCACCCCGTCTCTACAATAAACAGCTCAGGAAACCAGCCTGCTGTAAGTCAGACTTGCAAGAAGTCAGGTTGCCACCTATCCTGACATCTCAAGAAGCTGTCCAATAACTGCTGTAACAACCAGCCCAAAATGTCCAGGACTTGATTAATAACTGACAGCTTCCCTAATTTTGGTCCCTCCCCACTTCCAACGTGGGACCAACTAGAGAAAGCCAAATATGTTCCCCTAACCAATCACACAAGGATGCCCTGTTTCCAGTTAGCCTGCCTACATCTTCCCTGTGCCAACAGCCTCAAATCAGGGCACACCGGAAGTCTTCTCATTTTTCCACTATAAAGCTTTCCCACTCCTCTGCCTGCGTTTGAGTCTCTGACGAACCTCCAGCGACTGTGGCTGACTCCCTTGCTATAGCAAGCTCTGAATAAATAGCCTTTGCTTTTCTAATTTGTTTGGTCTTCATTTATTTGCACAGACAATAGCAGGCATCCTTAACTTTGCTCCTCATTTTAATGGAAACATCCTTAAGTTTTTGCCATTAAGGGTAATATTGTTGTTCTGGAAAAGATTTTATCATGTTGAGGTATCCTTCCATTCCATTCCTAAGAAATATTTAAAATAGAATGTTTACCTTTATCAGATATCTTTTATATTGTATTTTTCATATTCAATGTTTTAAGATTAGATTTCTTATTATTGAACCATCCTCAAATTTCTGAGATAAGCATTTCTCAGCTATGACAAATCATTCTTTCAATAGACCGTAACAATTACTTGCTCAGTTTTAAATTTAAGATTTGAAGTCTATATTTATAGGTAAGGCTCATTTTTAGTATTCAGTGTTAATCTTACTAGTTTTATTTTTCAATGGATAATTTTATTTTCAGACTGAGAGGGGATCTTCTAGGTAACTAAAAAAGATGAACCAGAATATTAGCAGCCAGTTATAATTACAAAGGAATAATAAATAAACGCCTCACCTTTAAGAGTGCAAGAATTCAAATGTGTTCAAAAGTGAAGTGAAAATAAACCTACTTGTAAATTTCTGCTCTAATTAAATAGAAAACCATTATTTTAAGTGTTGTCTTCATCTGGAAATTCTCTACTGTAGAGAACCATAGCACTCAGCTAGAGAGAGAAAACTCTATTGATATTAGAGATAGACCTTAAGACTTCTCAGGAATAGGAATAGTAAATATATATAATAACGCTTTCTTTTAATACTACCTATTCCTGTATTAAGTGATAGCATATGTTTTACAGATCATATTAATACACGTTTAAAATTTAACTTCATGAAGTTAATATCTTGATGTTAATGATATTAATATTTTAAAATAATTAGATAAAGGGAAAATATAAATCATAAGAATTTAACATATGCTAAAAAAGATATCATAAATCATTGGCAAAGGGATAGATTATTCAATAATAAGTAGAGTTGGAAAAACTAACAATTTGGGGGTGTGGAGAGACAAAAAAGACTGTCCAAAGAATGAGCCAGGGGGCTCTCTCAAGGTTACCTGACAACGTGCTGGCTGGTAACTGAAGGTGTCACTTTCACCTCCCCGCAGTCTCCAGGTGCTGGGCAGCCAGTGTTCCCGGCAGCTCTCTAAAGAGCTGGCACCCAAGCTCAGGCTTTTTGACACCTGAATTCAGCTCCCCTCTCAAGGTCATTCCCATGTGGGACCACAGCAAATCTGGTACACTCAAGCAAGCACACCACTCTCCTGGACAGCGAGCGCAGGACCCCATGAATCCTGCTGACCATTCTATTTACGAATTCCTGCTTGAGCCAAATAATGCTTGCTTTCTGGTGTTTACGTGAGCCCTCTGCTTGAGGAAATGGGTTTAAACCCTGACCTCACATTACTCACCAAGACTATTCTAGAAGGTCAACAAGTCAATAGAGATAATCAAGACAATGAAAACTAGAATAAAGTGGAAATAAATGACTATCAAATCTCTGGAGGGTGAGACCAATTTCTAGGCTTCATAAAACAAGATAAATCACAAATGAAAACACGAATTGATCTACTATATAAATATTTTAAACTTTCGTATAACCAAAATAAAAAGATAAGGAATAGTAGAAATACTTTCATCTAGTATGACAATTAACATCCCTAGTACACAGAGAAATTAATACCATTGATTTTTAAAAATAAAACCATAAAAGCCCAACTGATAAAGGTTATAAACAATCTACAAAAAGGAACATGCAACTAGTAATCAAAGAAATGCAAATGCAAGCAACAGTGAGGCACGTTTTTACCTGCTTTCCCTCCTGCCTTTCCCACAGCTCCTTCTTCACCTCTTTCGCTCTTCATCTCCCCGACTTGGGCACGTTGAAGTGCTCCAGGACTCCAGTACTTAGACTTCTCTTCTATCTATACTCATTCCCTAATGATCTCATCCAGTCTCACGGCTTTAAATAGTATCTATTTACCAGTGATTCCCAGAACTTATATCTCCAGCTTGGACTGGAATATACGGCTGCCTACTTGCCATCTCCACTTGGATTTTTTTTTTTTTTTTGAGGAAGATTAGCGCTGAGCTAACTACTGCCAATCCTCCTCTTTTTGCTGAGGAAGGCTGGCCCTGAGCTAACATCCGTGCCCATCTTCCACTGCTTTATACATGGGATGCCTACCACAGCATGGCGTGCCAAGTGGTGCCATGTCTGCACCCAGGATCCAAACCGGTGAACCCCAGGCCGCCGAGAAGCAGAACGTGCACACTTAACCACTGTGCCACCAGGCCGGCCCCTCCACTTGGATTTTTAACAAGTGGCTCAAATTTAGTGTAAATCTTTTTCAGTCTGATCTACTGATACTGTGTCTCTCACCTAAACCAGCCTCTCCTGCAGCCTTCCCTTCTTCAGTTAATGGCAACTCTATTCTTCCTGTTGCTCAGGTCAAAATCTTGGTACCATCCTGATTCCTCTCTTTCTCTCATGTGCCACATCTGATCAGTCAGCAATTACTGTCAGCTCCACCTCCAAAATACACCCAGAATTCAGTTCACTTCTCACCACCCCCAGGATCCAAGCCACCATCGTCTGTCACCTGGGTGACTGCAATAGCCTCCTAACTGCTGTCCTGGCTTCTGCTTCCCCCTTCCGCTGTTCTCAGGAGAGCAGCAGAAGAGAACCTGTTAAAACCCAAGGGAGATGCTCTCACTCCTTTGCTCAGTTCTCCAATAGTTGCCCCATTCCCATTCAGAGTAAAAGCCAAAGACCTTCCAAGCCCTGCATGGTCTATCTCCTTCTTACCCTACACCACTGCTTATCTCCTGACCTCGTCTAACACTGCTATCCATCTTGCATACTCTGTTCCAGCCACATGGCCTTGATGTCCCTCCAACACACCAGCCGTACTCCTGCTACAGAGGCTTTCTTTCCTCTTGCTATCCCTTATCTGGAAAGTTCTTACCAAGATAACAAATGGTTAGCTTTCTCATTTCCTTTGGGTCATTACTAAAAACTTGCCCTTACTTTTCCTCCTCTCCTTCCCTTCCTTTCCTGAACAATTCAGTCCTAACCACATTAGGTGGCGCAGAGCAAGATAGACTGACCCATAGTGGTATGTCTGCCAAGCAGGATAAATAAGAAGGGCACCCATGCAGAGGGGTGGCCTGGCATGGGGTTTCAGACCTGAGCAAGGAGAGGGTATGCTGACATGGAGTGTGGGAGCCCAAATGGGGTCAGAAAGGCATCAAGGCAGAGAAAGGGATGGCAGCAGAGGAAAAGATTGACTACACACACAGGGTTTGATCAAATAAGTAAATAAATTGAGGATAAAGGCAGCTAGATTTCTCACTGTCAGAGTATAGAGGTACAAAAACGGAAAGGAATAAAAACAGAATGAACCCTGAGATGTTGGATTGAAATTAGAGTGAACTCGGGGCCGGCCGGGTGGCACAGCGGTTAAGTTGCACGTTCCGCTTAGGCAGCCCCGGGATTCACCGGTTCGGATCCCAGGTACGGACATGGCACTGCTTGGCACGCCATGCTGTGGTAGGCGTCCCACATATAAAGTGGAGGAAGATGGACACGGATGCTAGCTCAGGGCCAGTCTTCCTCAGCAAAAAGAGGAGGATTGGCAGCAGAAGTTAGCTCAGGGCTAATCTTCCCCCCCAAAAAAAGAAAGAAAGAAAGAAAGAAATTAGAGTGAACTCATTGTTTTCAATGTAGATACAAATAAATATACGTGTATACTGTTTGTATATATGTGTAAGTAAATGTTCATACTCACATACACATATTCTCAGTCCATTGAGAGGGCCCGGGAGGAGCAACATCCCAATAGCAAGGAGCACACCTAGCACCAAGAGTGTGGCTTCAAAATAGCATTCTCAAGGCCTCCTTCGAGAAGTGGCAGATTCCAGGGCTGGGGCAGGAAAGCACAAGATAAGCCTGGAACATCTTGGTGTGCCAGAAAGCAAGGAAGTGCTCAAAGAATGATATGAGCATGTCAAAAGAACACAGAAGCTTAACTTGAAGGGGGTTCCAATGGGCAAATCTGAGAACAATTTGAAGACCAAAATAATGATACTAATTCATTGACTAAAATAGGAAACTATGAGCTCATATAGATATAAATAAACAAACTGAAAGTTTAATGAGGAATGTGATCAACTATCTCCCCACAAAATACTTAATTACAAAGAGAAGACAAGTAACTTCACAGTGGAGAAGCCTGGAAGATACCATCTACATCAAGTGATCAAAGTAAACGTTACCAGTAATGGGACAAATAGAAATTAGGTGTGCCATCTGATAAGATGCAACAAGAACGCAGCATTACTTGTCTGATATCCTGCCAAAAATGCATAACCCTAAGTCTAATCATGAGGAAACAGCAGACAAACCAAAATTAAGGGATATTCTCCAAAATAAGTGGCCTGGGATCTTCAAAAGTGTCAAGGTCATAAAAGTTGAAGAAACACTGAGAAACTGTTTCAAACTGAAGGAGACTAAAGAGACATGGTAACTAAATGCAACAACTTATGCTGTAGAGCAGGAGCCCTTGGGATAAAGGGCATTATTGAGACAAAGAGCAAAATTTGACTAGGGTACGAGGATAGGACAGTATTAATGTATCAATGTCAATACCCCTATTTTGATGGTTACATTTTGATTCTGTAGGAGAATGTTTTTGTTTGTAGGAAAGACAAGCTAAAGCATTTGGGAGGTGGGGCATTATATGGGTCAGTGATTCTTAAATGGTTCAGGAAAAAGTTTTTGCTACTATACTTGCAAGTTTTCTATGGGGCTGTTATTTAAAGGTAAAATATTTTTTAAAAAACTTGTCACCTACTCAATGAGACCTTTACTAGCCACTCTAACTAAAATGCTCACGCCAATGACACTTCATATTCCCCATCCTGCTTTAGTTTTTTCCTTTAGCACACATTTTTATTCATTTATCTGGTTGATTGTTTCACCCAGGAGGATCTGTGAGGGCAGGAATTTTTGTGTTATTCACTGCTGTGTCCTGAGCATTTAGAACACTGCCTAGAGCAAAATAAGTGCTCCGCAGATATTTAATGAATAAAGGAACGAAGAAGCCTATTAAATAGTAAATATTTTCAGAAAGATAATAACCATTACAAGGACAGGGGAAGTAAAACTGTTACTCTCATCATCGATGATGCATTCTTAAAGAAGTCCTTTTGGAAAACAATTTGGCAATTAAGAGGCATAAAAATATTAATATCCTTTAACCCACAAATTCCACTTTTGGGAATGCATTCTAAGGAACTATCCTAAAATATGGGACAGCAACCACAGTGTCAAGCTGTTCACTGCAGTGTTATTTACACAAAGAGAGAGAAATGTGCAAAAAAAAATTGGATAAATTATGCCACATCCACAGATTAAAATTCTACTTTCATTTGAAATTCCATTTCATTTGAAATACTAGTAATGTGGGAAAATGCTTTTTTAATGTACTACTGTGAAAAGGGGAAAAATAAACAGAATATGAGTTTATAATCTATTATTCCAACTAAATACAAATACGAACTATAATAAGCAATTATTGTATTGTGGCAATTTTTATTTGCTTTCTCTGTTTGCCAAATTGTTGGTGATATGGTTTTAATTTACATTCTTAAAGTACATTTATGATAAAAAATATATTTATTTTTTCAAAATCACGTCATGGATAAAACTAGCCAGATGTAGAAAATATTAACCCCATGAAAGAAATTGCTTGGGTGAAGAGATTAGGAACATCCAAATCAGATCAACTAGACTGCATTCAAACATGACTAAATATAAAATAGGTAAAAAAAAAAAAAAAAACCCTGTTTGATTAAAGTGTGTTAAGAGAAGAAAGTGGTTTGCACAGAATCACAAGAAGAATTTGGGAGCATTAGTCTACTACTGCTGAGGCAAGACATGCTCAATATGACAAAGCCTAAAACCACTAAAAATGTATATTCCACTGTGGATCAGGGTAGGTTCATCAAGCTCACCAGGCCAATAAAATATCCCTCAAGACTATCTAGCACCCTCTGTTCTGACTCCACGCTCACCAGTGAGCCTTCTGATTATTAACTTGGCCTGCCAGTTCCCTTTTTCTAGGAAGACATACTCTAGACCTCCATGTAGCCACAAGGGTACTCGACACGTGGCTAATCTGAACTGAGATACGCTGCAAGTGTAAAATCCACCCCAGATTTTGAAGATTTCATTTAAAAAAAATGTAAAATATCTCACCAATAATTTTATATGGATTACATGTTGAAATTATGACATTTTGGATATATTGGGTTAAATAAATATATTATTAAAATTAATCTTACCTGTTTCTTTCTATTTTTTTTAATATGGCTACTAGAATATTTAAAATTATTTCTGTGGCTCACATTTGTGGGCAGTACGATATTCCTGTTGGAGAGCACCGATCTAGAACATCGAACAAGAATACTGCAGCTGATGCAAATACACAATCTCCCTGTAAACCAATAAATTGACACTGGTTTAGACATCAATCTCTTGATGCAGATCTGTCCCTCACAAACTGATCAACATTACAGTGACAAAATCAAGCCCTGCTAAACGGGGAATCGGACCTTCACTGAAGTGAGCAAATCAAGCTTCTGGCCCCCTCTGAGCTTCGTGGGCACAAGCTGTCAGCTCAGCCATTTCCCCCATCATTTCTCTCTTGGCTCAAAATCTTGCGTTTGGACCATGTTCTTCAAGGGATAGGGGTGTACTATTCATCTTTCTTTTCCTAGCATTTAAGTACCTTAAATAAAGACATTAAAAAGTATGTTAAATGGACATTCATCTACATTTTATGCCTTTGATCATAGCTATAGACCTCCTTGCCTTGAAAAGGATTTGTACACAAACCTCTCTACTGTTTTTTTCTTCATCTGTTAATTGCAAACGGCTTATAAAGATTGAACACATAATAAACAGAAAGAAAGCAAAGTTACTTACAGTCATGTGAACTAACAGTAGTGAATAATATCTAATATGGAGTGAAAGCTTCATAACCATCAGAGCACACTGTATTTTATTATCAAGGACAGAGTCTTAGAGACAGACCACAGAATTGACGTTTCATCATTATACACAGCCTACATTATATGACCTCTTATTTGTCCCTGAACTCCAACAGCAAACTCAAAGCTGATGTAGAATAAGGGTGGAAGGGAAAATAGATGACACAAAAAGAAAAGAAGGTTTATCATGGGATCGGTGTAATGCTTTGGCCTCATAACATACACCAGATGGCAATAACTCCTTTCTCAGCAAGTAGCTTCTCAATGTCCTACGGGTTGTAAAAAACAAATTCACTGTCAACTTCCTCTGCTAATAATTATTTTTTAATACTGTGGCAGCATCAAAACAATGCCGAAAGTACACACAATCCTTCAATTTAAGGAGGAAAAAACCACAAAAACTTCTCCAAAATATTTATCCTGTCAAAAGGAAAATCCTTTTCTGAGAAATGCTGTTACCAAACAGAAAATCTTGGCTTCTTAAAATCCAGGTGTGTTCTCATCTCTTATTTTAAGTGAAGTAGATGACCTTTGTTTTACCCATTTGTGGCTGTTTTGTAAAAGCCACTGAAAATGCCTGAAAACTATTGGCATTGTTTTTACTGAAGTTAAATATTTGAAGTTGCTAATTCTATAGAAATGTGAACCCATCCTTTAATATATGTATAAAAATTGTGTGCACAAACTCTTTGACATTGGTCTTAAAATGATCTTTTCAAATACCATGTCTACTCGGACAAGGGAAACAAAAGAAAAAAATAAACAAGTGGGACGTCATCAGACTAAAGAGCTTCTACAAGGCAAAGGAAACCAGGATCAAAATGAAAAGACAACCCACCAATTGGGAGAAAATATTTACCAATCACATATCCGACAAGGGGTTAATCTCCATAATATATAAAGAACTCACACAACTCAACAACAAAAATATCAAACAACCCAATCAAAAAATGGGCAGAGGATACAAACGTACTTTTCTCCACAGAAGATATACAGATGGCCAATAGGCACATGACAAGATGCTCAACATCACTAATCATCAGGGAAATGCAAATCAAAACTACACTAAAATATTACCTTACACCCATTGGAATAGCTGTAATCGGGGCCAGCCCAGTGGTGCTGTGGTTAAGTGCACACGTTCCACTTCAGTGGCCCGGGGTTCGCCGGCATGGATCCCGGGTGCGGACATGGCACCTCTCAGCAAGCCATGCTGTGGTAGGCATCCCACATATAAAGTAGAGGAAGATGGGCATGGATATTAGCTCAGGGCCAGTCTTCCTCAGCAAAAAGAGGAGGATTGGCAACAGATGTTAGCTCAGGGCTAATCTTCCTCAAAAAGAAAGGAAAGAAAGAGAGAGAGAGGGAGAGAGAGAGAGAGAGGGAGAGAGAGAGGGAGGGGGAGAGAGAGAGAGGGAGGCAGAGAGAGGGGGAGGGGGGAGGGGGAGAGGGAGGAGGAGGGGGAGGGAGAGGGAGAGGGGGAGGGGGAGAGAGAGAGAGAAAGAAAGAAAGACTATAATCACCAAGACAAAAAATAAAAGTTGGAGAGGTTGTGGAGAAAAGGGAACCCTCACACACTGCTGGTGGGAATGCAAATTGGTGCAGCCACCATGGAAAACAATATGGAGATTTCTCAAAAAACTAAAAACAGAAACGTCATATGATCCAGCTATCCCACTATTGGGGTCTATCCAAAGAACTTGAAATCAACAATTCAAAGAGACTTAAGCACCCCTATGTTCACTGCAGTATTATTCACAATAGGCAGGAAGTAGAAGCAATTCAAGTGGCCATGGACTGATGATTGGATAAGAAGATATGGTATATATATACAATGGAATATTACTCAGCCATAAAAAAGATAAAATCATCCCATTCGCAACAACATGGATGGACCCTGAGGGTATTATGTTAAGCAAAATAAGCCAGACGGAGAAAAACAAACACCGTATGATTTCACTCATATCTGGAAGAGAAGCAAACACATGGACAAAGAGAACTATTTAGTGGTTACCAGGGGGAAGAGGGGTGGCAGCTGGGCATAAAGGGTGAATGGGTGCACCAATACGGTGACTGACAAATAATAATGTACAATTAAAATTTCACAATGTTGTAAACCATCATAACCTCAATAAAAAATAAATAAACAAATTGTGTACACAAGAATTCAATTGTCTTCTCCACTTTCCATAGCTCCAAAGAAACCTTTCTGGTGTACAAGAGAAACTGAAGCAAACATTCTCTGAAAGGTGACTTACTGATTCCAAGAAATAGTATAACTTGATGACAGGTTTTTTTTTTTAAGATTTTATTTTTTCCTTTTCTCCCCAAAGCCCCCTGGTACACAGCTGTGTGTTTGGGTTTTTTTTTCTGCTTTATCTTCCCCAAATCACCCCTGGTACACAGCTGTATATCTTAGTTGCAGGTCCTTCTAGTTGTGGCATATGGAATGCCACCTCAACATGGCCTGAGGAGCAGTGCCATGTCCACGCCCAGGATCCGAATCAGCAAAACCCTGGGCCGCTGCAGCAGAGAGCTCGAACTTAACCACTCGGCCACAGGGCCGGCCCCTGATGACAGTTTTTCTTCAATAGTTTGAGACACTTCAAACAAACTACAATTCACCTGCCCTAATGAAAAGAAGAAAGAGTTTAAGTCCTAAGCCTGCAAGCTGAGCTTTAAAACACTTCCCCAATGAAGGCCAGCCCAGTGGTGCAGCAGTTAGGTTCACGTCGGCTTTGGTGGCCCAGGGTTTGCCAGTTCAGATCCCAGGCGTGGACCTATGCTCCGAGTGTTGAGCCATGCTGTGGCAGGTGTCCCACATATAAAGTAGAGGAAGATGGGCATGGATGTTAGCTCAGGGCCAGTCTTCCTCAGCAAAAAGAGGAGGATTGGCAGCAGATGTTAGCTCAGGGCTAATCTTCTTTAAAAATACAAAAACAAACAAACAAAAAACCTTCCCCTGATGGATGAATGAAACTATTCTTTCCTTCTACAAACAGATACTACATATGTTAAAGCTCTTTATCATTTTATATGTGGGCTAAATGTCATTTTTCAACGGCCTCCCTCCGGGTTCTTGGCTGCTCTCATATTTTCTAGAATTTAACGTCCTTAGGTACACACTTGACTGAACTATTAAAACTCAGATCAATCCAGCAATTCTGGCTTTAAGATATGGAAAATGGGAATAGGATCAGCAGAGAATAATAGCGGGCTAGCTCCAAAGGACAAAAACCAAAGTTCACCCAACAAAGGTCACCCAAGTGTAAACTTGAACCAGAATGGGCACAAACAAGAGGGAGAAGCAAAGCGGCCTCAGCTCCAATCGCACCTCCACCTTAGAGATCTTGAAAACGTACATCATACACCGCCGTTTACAGTAGCTAAATTGAATGATATTCATGAATCCGGGACTAAGAATAATTCAATATTTCAAGTTAAATTAGAAAGAAAACAGAAGCTCTGCACATCGTTAAGCGAGGGTTGTAAAAGATGAAAGCTTGAATGAGAAAAACGATAGTCCCAAGGACCTTGGCGGCGAACAGAAGTTTGGGCGGGGGTGGGCGGAGCCAGGAGCAGGGAAACGGAAGTGGGATAGAGGGCGCTTTCCGCCATTGGCTCCCGAGCTCCCGGCGCGACGTCGACCCCGCCCCGCGCATGCGCAGCTCCCTGACAGAGTTGCGGGAACGCGCCGGCCGTCGCTTATCCAGAGAGGAGGAGGGCGGAGGAGGGCACGTGACCCGGATTGCGGCATTTCTGGCCCAATCCGAGGCGGTTCGGAAAGCCCCCTTGCGGAGCAGTTTTGGGACCCCCGGTTCCGCCGCAGTGCTGATCTCTTTTTAATCCCCACCTTTTCGACTCCGCTCTTGAATCTAAGAATCTGGTTTGGCACAACTTCTTGCCGTGTGTCCCGCGAATTAAATTAGGAGCACACTCTAACGTGATTGGCGCTATTTCCCTTTCTCCGTAATTAGAGTGTCGTTTTTCTAATGTCAAGTCCCGTCCTCTCCAAGACGCCCAAATCCTGCTCCTACTGCTTGAGACTCCAGAATCGCTGGAGGGCGCCGTGTTGCAAAAATGGCACCTTAGGGTATTTATCCAAAGAGCTTGAAGTCAGCAATCCCAAAAGTCCTATGCTCCCCAATGTTTATTGCAGCATTGTTTACAATAGCCAAGACATGGAAGCAACCTAAGTGCCCAGCAAAAGAGGAATGGATGAAGAAGATGTGGTACATATATACAATGGAATACTACTCAGCTGCAAAACAGAACAAAATCATTCCATTTGCAATAACATGGATGGCCCTTGAGGGAATTATGTTAAGTGAAATAAGCCAGTGAGAGAAGGATAATCTGTGTATGACTCCACTCATATGAGGAATTTAAAATTATGGACTAAGAACAGTTTAGTGGATACCAGGGGAAAGGTGGGATGGGGGGTGGGCACAAAGGGTGAAGTGGTGCACCTACAACACGAATGACAAACATTAATGTACAACTGAAATTTCACAATATTGTAACCTATCATTAACTCAAAAAAAAAAAAATCCAAAAAAAAAATAGTACCCTAGAAAAGGAAAAACTACTTTATCTCAGGGGTTCAGGATTAGGGAAATTAAGGTAAAATTTTAAAGAGGCAAATGTCCCATAGGACTATGACAGATAACTTACCTCAAAAACGTACCTCAGGAGATCACTATTTCACTGTAAGCATTTAAGTAAAATCTCCAGATCTGTTTCTTCAAGCCTTCTATCAAGAATCTGAAGTAGTGATGCTGGGATGAGACTACTGCCCGATGTGGTTGGCTCGCCCTAGAGGAGTGTGATGGGAAACAAGGCCTGAAAGAAACTCAGTCTTAAGGCTGGAGTCCTTGAAGTGAGAAGGGAGTAGGGTAAAAGCAAAATAGATGAGGCTGAGTTCTAGAGTTCTAATCCTTCACGTACTGCCTGCTACAGTCCAGGAACCTTAGCAGTGGGGAATCAAACAGTGCAAAAGGATAAAATGCCAAATCCATCAAAACAATAAAAAAGGAAATTTCCCTCCACATATCCCAATATAGATAGCTTGGTAAATATAAGACCTGTCACCTGGAATTCTATTCAGAAAGTTTCACTCATGTCCTACAAATAATAAATCCTCAATACTGCAGAAATGAGTTTGTTCTTAACTCCGAATAGTCTCAGAAAACGCGGGGTGGGAGGGAGAGGTGCACGACTAAAAGCTCTGGACTTGTGCTGGCTTCTCTGCCAGAGTTGCAGCGTGGCGGTAATTGCTACTACCCTTGCAGACGCTGGTTTCCTCTGGTGCTGCTGTCATTGGTTCTTAAGAAGTACAGTTGCTTCAACTGCAATTCTTTCCATTATACTTAGAGATTCTTCTACCAACCCCAGTATTCGTCAGTCACAGCTGTCTGTATAAATGACACTGAGCTCCACTGTGCACCCTTTTGCCGGCTTCTCGGTGCCAAGAGAAGAGGGCTCTGGGAGAAAATACCTCCAAGTGGAGAAACCGGTAGCCTCTGAGAGCTAATTCTGGGGCTGTGGACTGAGTCCATCCAGGAAAAGTCACAACTAAGGTGGAGGGCACAGATCATGGCCTTCATCTGTGAGTGGTGCAGTCTGAGTATTTAACAGGAAAATCAGAGAAAATAGGCAAGTGTTTACAATGTCAAAGTTCCTTCCTGAACAGCTAGAATGGGTTGTTTTCACCACTGTTATGTGCCTCTTTCATGGCCTATGTCAATATTGACCAGTGATCTGGATGTGTCCATTTTATAAGTAACCAGGTCCAAATGATACCTTAACAAAAATTTAAATTATTTTTACATATTAATAAAATTGAAAAAAAGTCGTATTTGCTTCTGATTCTTTTTTAATCAGAATTGCTATTATGGGATAACCCTGCTCAGGGTCTTACCACCCAAAAAAGTGGCTAAATTCGTATGAAATCAAAGTATTTTACCAGTATATAAAGTCTTTTTAAAGGTTCTCCTGGAGATTAACTCATTTTGTAATTTTCATTCTGTGGTATAACCTGTTCTCCTTCAAGTTAGGGCTGCTCAGTAGACTAGTGACACAGTAGCTGCCCCAGGCCAACTTACCCAAGCTAGTTCTCACATCTTAAACTGATTAGTACATGAAAAAGGAATGCAGTAGTAGAATGCTATTATTAAGCAACAGCTGCAGAACGTCATTGCATCCAGTACTAGGAACAACAGAGGGGACATTTTCAGCAACTCAAGAATAAATGTCACATGTTCCAATGCTTCTTCTTTAAAATACAGAAAAGAAATGCTTAAAAGTGTTTTGAATCACAATCTCACAGAATTGCTTCATTATCTAACACCTCTACCAAAAACTTTTAGTGTAGCTCTACCATTTTCTTTAACCAAGAGGGACAAAGCTTTGAATTGGTGTTTTTTGTTTTTGTTTTTTTTGAGGAAGATTAGCCCTGAGCTAACATCTGCTGCCAATCCTCCTCTTTTTGCTGAGGAAGACTGGTCCTGAGCTAACATCCGTGCCCATCTTCCTCTATTTTATATGTGGGACACCCACCACAGCATGGCTTGTCAAGCAGTGCCATGTCTGCACTGGGGATCCAAACGTGCGAACCCTGGGCTGCTGAAGCGGAACATGCGCACTTAACCGCTGCACCACTGGGCCAGCCCCCAGGCTTTGAATTTTTTAAAGATGTAAAACAAAAAAATACCAAACTGATTTCAATAAACAATTCCTGTGGTTGAAATATACTTCAATATTTCCCACCTCTCAGGAAGCAGAGTTCTATAATTAAAAGACCTTCTCAATATTAACCTGTAAAGCAACCATAAAAGCATTACTTATTATATTTGTGCCTTGACTTTATAAAATACATTCCAGAGTTTTCTACAAACAAAACATTTTAAAAATCACTTATCACAGGAAAACCAAAAGAGCAGAAAAAAGCAGTTTGGTTCAGGTTTGATTTACTCAAGGTAAACATGAACAATTATGTATGTTTGTATTTATATTATCTAAGGATTCTGAAGATAAATATTACACAGTATAAATGGAGATTTTGGACTCATTTTAGAAAACTATTGGTGTACAAATGGTTTATAATCACTTTAGTTAACTAGAAACAGTTACCTGAACTGTAGGTAACAAAGTTATTACTTCAAATCAAAATACAAAAAGTACTGGCTCAATTTGCAACTCCAAAAGGAAAATCAAGGGAATTCAAAATTTTTTCTGCTTCTTGGGGAAAAAAGTTAATAAGTTAGATGATGAGTTAAAGTATTAAACTGTAATGCCTCATATCACATCCAAGTGTTTGAATGAGTTCACGTTCAAGCTGTTTCTCGGTTTTTAAAAAGACCTCCAAAGCCCCCAAGGGTGGGGTTCAAAAAGTCAACATCATACACTGAAACTAATCATTAACAACAAATCTTCAATTTATTTGAAGCAATTCGGTTTCAAAAACGTTAAGTTACAGCAGTCACAGAAAAAAACGGAATAGTCAGAAACAATAAAAGAATAAATCAGGAGTACTGCATTTTTTTGTATGTTTTTAACACTGTCATGGCTTTATTCAAAACACAGTTGCACAAAAGTATTAACTTCAAAGTTTTTTAAGGAGAGTTTTGAGGAATTTAACACACTATGTACATACTGCCATACAAAGAGCATTAAAATAGGACCAAAAACTTCTACAAAATATAAAACCCACCCTTACTTATTTGCATGAAAATACCACCCACAAAGCTAAATAAGTCTTAAAAAGTTATTTGGAGGCTCTAAGTGTTGTTTTCAAAACAAAGAAATCTAATTTTGATTGCACAATAAGATGATTGATAAGAAAGTCAATATATAGATTTAATTTTAAAAATAAGTATTTTATAATCTGGCATACTATGCGATGAGAATTCTCAGGGACTAAAATAGGGCATTTCAATTGTTAAAAAGGAATATAAATGCTAGCTTTTTGGAGATTCCAATCCCCCCGCTAAACTTATCCCCAGAGTTTTATTTCAGTCAGTTGTGCAACTTTGTTAGTTTATCCACAAATAACTTCATAATTTTTACTTTAAAATCCCAAGTCATACATTTTAGACTAAAGAAGCAGTGCTAGACTCAGTAATTCAAATGTGTCCCAGCAGAGAAGTGCAACTCCAATTAATTTGTTGACACTAACTTTAAAAAAATTTACAAATATTCAAAACAAAGGGGAAAAAATTTTAGGTACTTATATTTGAGATTAAAAAGGAACTGCCTCGGACATGGAGCCTCCACAACAGAAAGGGAGCTGTACTTGTCTATTCATAAGATATTTAGTAGCCATATAAGGAAACACACTCGCACTTATCCCAAATATTTTTCTATCTTTAATGGATATCCACTTGAAAACAAATCTTAATTTTAATACTGATTTAGTTTCAAATATTTTTCCAACTGCCCTGTATATCCCAGTTAATGCTCTATCTGGTAATGCTTTAAAACTACAGGAAGAATAATTGAAGGTTCTACTCAGAAAAATTAAAAATACTTTGCAGAGTGGTATCTAAATCATTTGGGAAGCCAACTTAAAAATTTGACTTGAATGTCTCATTAATTATCAACAGATAATTGTTCTGACTTTTGAGGAACACTAATGCTGCTTCCAAAAGCCTCCTCCGATGCTTTTCTTTTTTCATCCTACTAATACAGCCTGTACATCTTGTCAACCAAGAAAGATTTACAGTAAGCAGAGCCTGTTGAATAAAACGATTGATAAGGATATTCGTATCTCAGAAAATACTCAATTTCTTTCACTAAGCTTGTTTAAAACTGAGACAGGTCTGAAAAGGTGGTTGAGGTATGACTGAAGGTTTTCCTGGGTGTCCCTAAGTTTCCCAACTTTTTTTTGAGATAGAGGGAGGGGTGTGAAACAAGAAAGAAGGCGATCATAGAGGACTTGCTGAGAGGAGAACGAAGAATGCACACTTAAAAACAAAACAAACAAAACAAACAACCATTAGCATATCATGATCTTCAGCATGAAGAAAAAAGGGCTCACCTGCATGTCTCTGAACTTAGTGTAAGCAACTTTTCCTTCAAAAATAGAATCTTAGTCACCTCGCTTAAAAGGTTTCTGCAGCCTTCACCAAAGCCATGAATTATACTGCTGAATAGAACCTTTACTATTCTGCTCCTACTTTCCAAGCTACTCATAGGACAAAAAAGCACCCAAATACCCTTAGCCAAAAAAAAAATTAATTCCCTTCAAACTAAAGATCTCTGAGTTAGCTCTAAAAAAATAACCAACCTACCATTCAAGAAACTATTTTCATTTCATATTCCAGCTGACTGTGATTTCAGTTAATTTATAAATAACTTTAAAACCTTATGAATTAAATGCACCATGCTACGCCTGTGCAAAAGTGATCATGTTTTAATTATGGGCTAAAAATGACTAATACAGTGAGCTTCAATTAGAAAAATTAAGATTCTAAATAAACTGCTAGGGAATTTCACAATGGGTCAAAATGAAAATTTTTCTCTACATACAATATGATCATTAACAGACTAGTAAATCTTATTTGGAATGATAAGGCAAAAATAGTAAAACCACACTTTTCCTATAAAAAGTAACACATTATCTTCTGTAGGGACAGCTATCATACATGAAGAAACAAAGATGTGATCACTCTATTGCACACCCAGGAACATTAGGGAATCTGGTCTTAGAATGATCTAGTCATCTTCTTCCTCTCCATCATCTTCAGCATCTCGTTTCCTCTTTTCCCCTCGAAGACCTTCTTCTTCTGAAAGAACAGTGAAAGGAAAATTGTAAAATACTTAATTTTAACAAATGGATGAATTTAAGTTACAAAGCTTTGAATCTATCTTAGTGAAAAGTTAATGGCATAAGAAAATTATAGGTTAAGTTTCCTCTCTGAATTTCTTTCAATTTCATGTATTGAACAGACTTAATAGACTCAGAAATCCATAAATAATGACAGCTTGCTATGCACCCTTGTGGCCAAATCATGAAGTACAGATCAAGAAAGTAAGGGCTTGATACTAACGGAATTATTATTGAATTTTTATATTTATTTTGAAAGACCTAAGTAAAGAATACCAGAGAGGAAATCTAAAAAGGGCATGATATGGAGTTCAGGTATTCTTCTCTTATAGATAAGGCTTCACCCTCTCCAAAATAAAAGACTGAAAAAATAATAAATTGAGCCCAAGTTTCCATTATCTCTTCATTCTTGTTTTGAAACTAAATGTTAGAAGCTGCTGGTTTTTTTTAATGGAATTAATGAATACCCTTACAGAATTATCCTTTAAAAAAGGTTTTATTGGGGCTGGCCCAGTGGCGCAGCGGTTAAGTTCGGCGACCCGGGGCTCGCCGGTTTGGATCCCAGGTGCAGACATGGCACCGCTTGGCAAAAGCCATGCTGTGGCAGGTATCCCACATATAAAGTAGAGGAAGATGGGCACGGATGTTAGCTGAGGGCCAGTCTTCCTCAGCAAAAAGAGGAGGATTGGCAGTAGTTAGCTCAAGGCTAATCTTCCTCAAAAAAAAAAAAAGGCTTTATACCTTTTAAGGCATTCTATATGTTACCAAAATCAGAGACCAGTAATCATGTGAATTATAGACTCATTCTTTAAAGTCCATAAATAACAGCTGTCACTTTAAGAATTGTTTTATGGTTAATGTAACTCACCCTCTTCTTCTTCTTCTTCCCCTTCTTCAACATAGTCATCATCATCTTCTTCATCCTTGAAATTCAAATATTCAGTTTGAGAATAAATAAGCCATGACACAGATTTTTCACTGTTTGATAAAATACATTCCAACATGAGCAAACAAACTATGGTTATTCTGTGTTCTGACAGCCTCTGCCTAAAGTATATAGGTTCTTTTCAAAAACCCAACTAAATCTCATTTCTTTCTGAAAATAAGTTATGTTTTAGAGCAGCACTGTTCAAAAGAACTTTCTGCAACAGTGGAAGTGTTCTATATCTGCGCTGTCCAATACAGTACCCACTAGCCATATGTGGCTACTGAGCATTTGAAATGCCACACGTGCAAATGAGAAACTAAACTTTTCATTTTATTTAATTTAAATAGCCAAATGTGCCCAGTGGCTACTATAATGGACAGGGTAACTTTTTTTTTTTTAAAGATTGGCACCTGAGCTAACAACTGTTGCCAATCTTTTTTTTTTTTTCGCTTCTTCTCCCGAAATCCTCCTGGTACACAGTTGTATATTTTTAGTTGTGGGTCCTTCTAGTTGTGGCATGTGGGATGCCACTTCAACATGGGCTGATGAGCAGTGCCATGTCCACGCCCAGGACCCAAACCGGTGAAACCCTGGGCCATGGAAGCGGAGCACGCGAATTTAACCACTTGGCCATGGGGCTGGCCCCAAACAGGGTAATTTTTGACTATTTCAAAGATAGTCTCCTATTTTATAGATTAAAGAAGGAATTACCTGAATCCTACCCCTAACACACTCATATGTGTTGAATAAGTCAATTCCTCTGGACCTCAGTTTTCCAATCAATAAAAGAAAGTATCCATCTAGAAAGATCTGTAAATTCCTTCTACGTCTAAAAATCTGTATGTCAAAATAGCAACTATCAATAAAAATCACAATAAAACTTGATCTACAACTTTCGTGGAATGAGTTGATCTGGATAGTTAAGGTTTAAACACAGCCTTGAAACATCACGACCGTTTTTTTTACTTTAGCCAATTGGGATACAAATCTCTCAAGTGCACTGCATACTCTTCTACCAGTTTATGTAAACCTAGCAAACCTTTTTGCTGAGCTATCATAGTCACCATTCTGATCGTGAGCATTCTACTAATTAGAATATGCCAATTCCCTCAGAGCCCATTAGTATCAGTAGGATGGTTTTCTCCTTTTTAAAACCCTCGCCTCTACACTGAGTTAGTGTCTCCCTAGTTTTTATGCCTGCTCTTTCGCAGTCAGTTACTATGTCAATTTTAATCTGCCATGGATTCAGAAAATAGATCAACAAGCTTATCAGAGGACTGAATATAAACAAGAAAATAGGTTTAGAATAATAACACTCCCCTACAAAGAAAACGTCTTTTGTTACTTATATTTTGGCTACTCAGAGGCCTGTTAGAATTACAGCCTTGTTCTTGGCTATGTTCCAAATGGTTGAGTTCTACTATATGACTGAAAAAATGGAACCGATCTAGGATCTTCCCTCTAACCCCACAAAAGTTTACTGCTCCTTAAAAACACTTTAACTGGCAAATGTCAAGAACTGCTGGATAGTTAGGGAAAACTTGGACAAACCACCCTTTTCACAGTATCCATAGTCCCATTTGTGTCTAGAAACACTAAACAACCTAATTTTCCAGCATTTAGCTAGAAGCTCCTGAGAAACTAAGCTGCATGACACATATCAGAAATCATTCTTACAGTCAGTTCAAACACCATAAAGCTTTCCATAGCAGACCACCACGAAGCCACAAGGGGCAAAAGGAACAGATGGGACAGCAAATAGTACAAAAAAGAACCACACTAAAAATCAAGAGAACCTGCAGCCTTAAACTAAAGAAGGAAAGAAAAGAAAGGAAGAGGAAAGGGGAAAGGAAGGGGGGAGGGAAGAAGAAAGAGAGAGATGAGACATTTTAAACATCTTAAATCTGTAAGGAATGATAAATGAGGATATTTAAATATTTATAAATTTTTAAAAAACACTTGCGATACTAATCACATTTACTCCTTGGTAATTTAGAAAAGCCCAAGTCTAAAAAGCTAATTACTCCTCTGGATTTTGTTTTAAACAAAATATGATTAGATTAATTGATTTGTGTTTTTAAGCCCTCTTTTTTTTTCTTTAAAGATCATCTATTAGATCACCAGAGACTTGTTCCATAAAGACTACTGTCTTTTGTTAATTAGTAGGAAATAAAATGTTTCCTCATTTGTACTATAAATAGTACAAGGACACCACAATTTCCAATTCTTCTAAAGTCCCCATCCCCATTTTTAGTGAAATATACTACACATACATAAAATCCTTCTTTATACATATTAATTCTCACCTCTGAAGAGCAGCTGAAATAGAAACAAGACACAAACAAAAAATAGCTGGTCAAATACCATTTCTGTTTCCCTCTAATTCCTTTTAAATCTCAATAGTCTCTAAGGCTTCTCCTGGCTCTTAGCTTCTAAAAACAAGACTCCCTTTTAACCATCCAAATTATCTCATAATGATTGAAAAGGCCCTTGCTACCCAGGTACTACATTGACTTAATGTTTTATGTATTATCTTAAGAGATTTTTGCGCCATAATTGACTACGTTGTTTTTAGTTAATATTTCCCAATATCCAATGGAACGATAAACATAAACATTTGCAGTTAGCTAAGGGTCATTATTTATTTATTTATTTTAAAGATTGGCACCTGAGCTAACAACTGTTGCTAATCTTTTTTTCTTTTCCTGCTTCTTCTCCCCAAATCCCCCCAGTACATAGCTGTATATTTTAGTCGTGGGTCCTTCTAGTTGTGGCATGTGGGATGCCACCTCAGTGTGGCCTGATGAGCAGTGCCATGTCTGCGCCCAGGACCCGAACCAGCAAAACCCTGGGCAGCCGAAGCAGAGCGTGCAAACTTAACCACTGATCCGTGGAGCTGGCCCCTGAAGGTCATTTTTAAATTACTTAATACTATTTAGACTTAAAGAGGAATTGCTGGCAGAGAAAATAAAAAGCCAAATGCACAATAACATGAGTATTATTTTACTAAATAAATTAGTCATAACTTAGGGGAAAAATATTCAAGCTGTACACTGATGTAAATTGAACAGGTTGCCCTTCTCTATGAATACTTAAAATATTTAAAGTTCTACTGATCGGTGGTTACCAGGAGAAAGGGGGGGTGGGGGAGGGCATTAGGGGTGAAGTGGAGTACCTACAACATGACTAATAATGATGTACAACTGTAATTTCACAAGGTTGTTAACTATCATAATCTTAAAAAAAAAAAATTTAAAGTTCTATTCTTCATTATCGTATAGCTCCTAACTCATGAAGGCCCCAAACAAGTTTAAGTCCTGTTTTTCCACAGTAGTTCCATATTTACAATGGCACCAGAGGAAAATTATCATTAATCAATGATATTATCTATCTAACCAATGTAAAAGAGGAGAACAAACGAGAAGACTAACAATTTCTAGTCAAATAAGAAATGTTACTTTTAATAACAAAAAATTATTTTAAATTACAAATTATAACAAAACTCAATAATTTAACATTAGGAGCAAATAACTTATCTAATCTCCAAGGGGCTAAAGATCATTTCTTCAAGTCAACTGCCATCTCCCACGAGCCTACCATGTCCCTGTCACTGTACTCGATGCTGAGATACAAAGATGAATGGCTGTCCCCTTAAGGAGCTCACCGTCTAGTACACAGTGGCCAAGTAAACAAGTTTTTACTAACATATCTATAGGCAACAGAAGCCTGATCCAGGTTCAAAGGTAACAGAGGAAGGGGTGATTGTCTACGAAAAATCACAGAAAGCTTCAATAATAAGGCAATACAGAGTTGAGCTTTTAAAGATAAGGGTTCAAGAGGCATGATTTGGGTGGTGGTTACACAAGTATATGCATATATAAAATTTCATGGACTTGTACATAAAATCAGTGCACTTTACATGCTTTATTGTATTAATGTTTACCTCAGAGAAAAGAAAATAAAGCTCATCAGAGGACATGGGTAGAAAGTCATTTCAAATAGAGGAAACAATGTTACACAGACAGGCAAGAAACAGCCTCATGTGACCCTTAACTCGGCGTTGAGGGAGATGAAGCTAGACAAGGAAGCAGGGGCCCCACAAGACAAGGCCTTGTAAGTCTTGGTGGCAATAGAGAAACATTAAAGGGTTTCTAGCAGGCTGGTTGCTAGGATTGCACTTGCAGGCAGACTCCTCAGGCAAGCACTGCGGAGGATACACGTAAGTGGTGACGCTGTACTCAGAGAGACCATTTAGAAAGCTACTACAAAAGCGTAAGCAAGACATAATAAGGGGAAAGGAAAGTTTTCTTGAGTGCCTACAACTTGCCAGCAAGTAGATACTTTATACAAATTATCTTGTTAAATCCCTAAAACAAACCTATGAGGCTTGTATAATCTGTTTTATAAATGCAGAAACTGAGGCTCAGAAACATCTGTAAAACTTTTCCACCATACCATGCCGCTGAGAGCAGAATGGAGTTGAAAGATACCTGGGAGATAAAATCACTAGGTGTTTATGATTATCTGGATACTGGATGAACTGGGGGGCAGTGGCAAAAAAGACAGGCAGACAGACACATGCACACCCACAAGTTACAAACAACTCTGAGATGTCTACACAACTTACTTTTTATTGTACTTAGTCCTATGCCTAAATAATCAATTTTCAGTGCATGTAAGAAGTGTCTATTCACCTGAATTTCTTCTTTCATCAAGTATGAGAGGCCCACTTCCTCTTCTCCCTCTCCCAATTCTGAGCCTGCTTCATCTTCATCCTCATCCTCATCCTCCTCTTCTTCCTCCTCCTCTTCTTCATACCCTTCAGGTGGACCAGCTTCATCTTCCTCCTCATCTTCATCATCTTCATCTCCATCTTTAAAAATATTTTAAAAGATGAGCAAATGGCTGGGCAAATGGTTCCTGCTAGTATGTCGATCCTTTTTATCCCTGCCCTAATCACTTCAAACTCTTACATCAATGGGTGGAAAATAACTCAGGGTGATTTTTTTTTTTAACATTTCCCTTTTACAAGATCCATATTTACTAATTGAGAAATATGGTTTCTAAATATTGAAATTTTTCCAACATATTTTCATCAAAACGTCATATGTACTAAAGTTTATTTTACTACATGGACATTTCAAAACCTGCTTGTCCATCATTCCACAACATTGTTTATCCATCAAATTTCTTTTTATAATGAAAAACTTTTCAACCAATAGTGTCTCATTTCTAACAACAGCTATTTTGTCATCTGATCTGTTAGTCACCTATTTATCCAAAAATGTATGTTCACTATCTAATTCTAGAACATTTCCATTACTTCCCTCCCTCCGAAAAAACCCATATCCATCGATAGTCACTGACCATTCTCCTCTCCCTCAGCCTTGGCAACCACTAATCTACTTTCTGTCTCTATGAACTTGCCTATTCTGGACATTTCATATAAATGGAGCCACACAATATGTGGCCTTTTGTGGCTTCTTTCACTTAATAGAATGTTTTAAAGGTTCACCCATGCTGTAGCATGTATCAAGTACTTCATTCATTTTCATGTCTGAGTAATATTCCACTGTATGGACAGATCATTTGTTTATCCACTCATCAGTTTAGATAGACACTTGGGTTTTTTCCACTCTGTGGCTATTATGGATAATATTGTGATGAATGTTTCTTTTCTTTAAAAAGAGTACTATTTTAAAAGTTGGCACTTTTACTGGGTGGTCGTTACACAAGTTTATACAGGTAAAAAATTTCATGGAGCTTGATATTGCAATAGTCATTAAATTCCCCAAAGTTATCAGAAATCTGAAAAAAGAAATACAGGACTAGGGCTGTGGGTTTTTAAATTTTTCTTATTTTACTAAACATCTTTTTTTGTTCCTACACCTAAATATCCAGGCCCAATCTAATTTGTATGGCTAGAGTAGAGGTTATAATTGTGATACATTTCTGAGTATTAAGAATGATTACCCTCATCATCCTCCTCTTCTGAGTCTGGTGCTTCATTATCCTCCTGATCAAATCCATCTAAGTATGTGATTTGCTGCAGCAGTTCAAAAATACTTTCTCTATAATCTTCCAGGTTTGTGATCTCACAGTTAAACAAGTCAAGACTTTTCAGATTTTTAAGATTTTGCTGGAAAAGTAAAAAGTTAAAACTTACATTCAAGATTTACAATATCATGTTATTTCTTTTTAATTCATGAACCAGGAAATATACACTTGAAATCAAGAGAGTGATTTTTGGATTTTCAGAATTTTCTAATGAAGGGGTATTATATAAGCACAGCCGATTCTCTTAATGAGGTCCCTGGATGCAAATTCCATGAGAGTAGGAACCTTCTTTTGTTCACTGCTGTATCTCTAGCACCTGGCTTAGTGCCTTACTTACTCTCAATATATTTTGTTAACCAAATCTGTACATAAATAGGCAACAACAATAACATGGTTAGTTTAAATCCACAGTCAAGCTTATTTTCAACAATTTCAACCTCCTCCCACGCTTTTTTAAAAATCAGGGCAACAATTTTCAGAGTTTCACTTCATCTCCTTTTTCCTCACTCATACCAGGAAACAAAGGAGCAAATAATGAAATAACTCAAAAAATAATCAAGAAGGAAGGAAAAGGAGTAGAATTTAAGAAAATACTCAAAATTTTTAAACCAGGTATTCAACTTGTGAAGTTGACAATAAAATAAATTTCTCAGTGATTTAAAAATTTATCTGAATGTTTTATTCCAAAGGAAAAGAAAGCAATAACCATTTAGATCAAAATATAAGAAATACAGAAGTTTCAAAAGAGTGAAACAGAAATTAATAAGACAAAATTCAAGCAAATCTCAGAAAACTCAACCAAAAAAAGCAGGTCCAGAGACAAATTCTTCCACTTACCAGAGCTTCTACTGTACTGAGATCTTTAATTTTGTTTCCACTCAGATTGAGGTAGGTAAGATTTGGACATTTTTCTGCCAGGACTTCCAAGCCTCCAGAAATTATATTATCACTAAGTTCCAACTATATATTCAACATGGGGAGAAAACAAATAGTGAAGGCTTGGGACAGATCAAAGACTTTTTAAATATATCAATTTGAAGACGAAAAACAATTGTCATTCTCTCTGGCTTCAAGAGACTGTCACAAGTCATTAATTTCCAAATTCCCACCTACAACTGCCAAATAATATATTAGAACCCCTATATAATGGGCTCCTAACCCAGGTTTGGTTCCAGTTGTGTAATAGCTGAATTTTATGTTTCAGAGAACAACATGTGGTAGATGTTAAATCCAAATTCATGTCATAAAGCAATTTCATTATTAAATTTAAATTTCTAGGGGCCGGCCCCATGGCCAGGTGGTTGGGTTCCAGTGGTCTACTTCGGTGGCCCAGGGTTTTGCCGGTTCCAATCCTGGGCTCGGACATGGCACTGCTCCTCAAGCCATGCTGAGGCGGCGTCCCACATGCCACAACAAAAAGGACCCACAACTAAAAATATACAACTATGTACTGGGGGGCTTTGGGGAGAAAAAGGAAAAATAAAATCGTAAAAAAAAGAATTTAAATTTCTAAAAGAAATATCAGAACTGATTCCAAAAATCCCACATAAACCTTTTTCTTACCTCTAGAAACTTAGAACCTTCTAATTAAAAGGCAGAAAGATTGTTTCATTTAGCCAAAAATTAGACATAATAGCCCTTGGCATAGAAATCATGATGCTTTCACACCTAATGCCAACTTACCTTTCGAAGTTTATTTAAGCTGGGCAGCCGGGCCAGTGAACTTAGCTCCACATTAGCCATACTCAGAAACTCTAGTTTTTTAAAAGCATCATTCAGACCCTCAATCTCCCCATTGACACACAGACAATTATCAAGGACTAACTCTGTCACCTGTAAGAGAGAACGTGGATGATTCTTTAGTTTGCAATAAGAGACAATGTGAATGATTCTTTAGTTTGCAATCTATTTAGCAAAAGCCCTGGGTCCTGACACTGGAAATGTGAACATTAAAACCACCAATCTCCTTACAGAGATCCTTTTCATTCTCCTCCAAAACTGAAACACAGTCTCAAGTCATCATTATAAGTTAACATTTTAAATTTAAACTTGGACTAAGAAGTTCAATGCCTGCTTCAAACCACTGACACATAAAAAACAAAACTTCGAAAAAAGTCCCATGTGAAACTTGTTTCTGACCCTGATGAGAAGAACTCTCAACATGAGGGCATATATTCACGCAGTGAGGGGATACCCAGGCTACTGGGGAAGGACTCGAGTGAGCTGCCCTGAAACAGCAGGGAGATGAAAGGAAACTGTTTTATTCACTTTTTCAGTTTAAATCTCCTTATCTTTGGTTGACAAATGCCACCATAACTCAAAAACACCTTGTTATCCTTTACTTAGAAAGCTCCTTCTGACACCGTCCAGCCTCTTCTTGTTATTTGTCCTAATACTGAGGGCAAACAAGATCACCCAGAACAATATATCCTTGACAAAATGTTATTTCTCCCTGCCACTCTGGTAACATTTTTGTGACTTCTCCCCACTCCCGGGAGGGGGGAACTGGACCCTCTGTTAGGTCAGAGTTGTAGAACAAAACTTTCTGGTGTGGGCCTAAATGGACTTACTCTTAAGGAGGAGGCAGGAGACTGGTTCTCCATTCCCAATGCAAAAATACATTTGAGGCATTTTGAGGGCTAAAAATTAGCAACAAGGAATGCCACCTTCTCTATTTGAATATGACTTTGATACATTATTTCAGTGAGCAGAGAAGGCATCATGATCTCCTGTTGAGAGATGAGGAAGCCAGGGCCCAGAGGTTAAGAATGACTTGCCCAGGGTCACATACTTAGTATGTGGCAGAGCTGTACCTCCACTGCAAGTCTTCTGACTCCTATCTTAGCCGAGTGGAGAAGAGAGGGCCGCTAGGTTTGGTGTCAGAAAACCAGTTCTTCCACTTGAGTAAAGAACTTCATTGCCCTGAGACTCCGTTTGCTAATTTGGATTCCAGAACAATACAATATAATCCACCTTACATGTTTGTCCGAAAGAGAAAAGTAAATAAACACGAAAAGTGCTTTGTAAACCGTAAAGAGCTATAGAAATATAAGAGACCGTTATTACACCACAGGAGAGGAAGGAGAGGCTGCGAAAAGGCAACATCCGGCACTCCCCAAAACTGGCAAAGAAATTACTACGGATACAGTAGGTGAAAGAATGGGGTTGGGGGAGGACACGAATCCACTTTTCCAACCCAAGACATAAAACAGCATTCTAAATGTGTGCTCCTGAGAGACAGCTTTTTAAGTCTGATTTTGCTAGTTTTTTCCTGAAGCCCCTAAAGCGTAGGCCCTAAAAAGCTTCAAGGTCTCTCTGGGATGACAGCAGCGACTGTTTCCTGCTCCCTGCCAATATCAGAAAAATAGAGACTTTTCTTAAAAGTACACAAAGATCTTGGGTTCCCATTCCGCACGCCGCCGCAGCCCACCAGACAGCCCCCACTCATCCCCGGTGCTGGTTTGCCCAGCACCACCTCCACCTCTGATGAAAAAATTATATCCCTTACATTCCAAATTCTAGGGTTCTTTTCAGAGGCCGCAATTAGCACGGCTCTCGACGCCTTCCTCTGCTTCCAGAGGCTCCTCGCTGGCCGTGGGCCCCGCTCTCGCGACCTGCCGCCCCGACCGACGGGAAACCCCCACGGGGCGGGGACTCCCCAGGGAAAAGGGGTCGCCCGCCAGCCCGCGTCCCCCTAGCGCCCCCGCCCGGGGCGGGCAGGGCTGGGCGAGGCCGAGGAGGCGCCTTCGAAAAGGAGGCGGAAATACCTCCCGCCCGACCCCCGAAAGTTGACCGCGACCCCGCCTCACGTCGCCCCTCCCCAGCCCGTCTCTTTAACCGAGGCGGCGGCCGCGAGCGCGCATCATTTCGTCTCGCCGAACCCATCTTGAAAGAGCCGAACTACTACGACCCGTTTGTTGAGTTTCGTGAAACCGTCTCCGGGGCTCAAATTCGGAGTTGCGGCCGCCACGACACGACACGCCGAATTTCACTGCACCGCGGGGGACGAAGGAGATCATGCCTCGCGTCCCCCTCCCCACCTCTGGTCACTGCTACGAGTCCCAAAACTTAGCCCCGGCAGGAGAGCCGGCCGCTGACCCAGATTCCGCCCGGCGGCGGTCGGCGCGCGCGGCGTCCCGGGGGAGTGGGCGCCGCCGGCAGCGGGCGGTCCGCGGACTCCGCGAGCGACCCCAGCCCGCGGCCGGCGCGACGTCGTGGGACGCCCAGGGGCCTCGAGGCCGGGGGCGCCTCCCCCCAAATGAAAGAGTTGGCAGCACTGCAGAAAAGTTGGACTAACTTCTCAGGCGACGACGGCTGCGGCAGGGGCGCGTGGGAGTGGGGGGTCGCGCCCACGCCGCAGGGCCCCAGGAGGAGGAACTCTGGGGGCGAAGCGGCGGCGCGGGCCCCGTCATCCCGCTTCCCACCCCCACGAGGCCAGGATGCCTGACTCGAAGAGAGGCGAAAGGGGCTAAGCCCCCATGCACACACAAAAACGCCCCTAGAAACTTAAAGCCTTCGCCATTTTAAGTAAAAGATTTTAATGCTTTAAAACTTAAAATTAAATATTTCCCCCCAACCCTAACCCCAAGTGAGGCTTAATTCTTTATCCCTCCCCACACACCCACCCGGACCCCCAGAAACCCGATCCTCCGAATACAGGGCTGATGGGGAAGGGGAGGGGGCTGAGTCATCTCACCTCCTCCGGGGCTCTGTTCCTTAACTCCAGGTTAATCCTCTTCTTCATCTCCATGTCCTCCTCCTGCTCTTCTGCTACTACTCTCCTCCCTTACCCTTTCCTGCCTTTCCCACTACCCCAACCCTAAAATTTTTAAAAGATTTGGAAATGAATGAAAAGAAACGCAAATATAAACGCCCACCACCACCAGATAGATGTGGGGGGAAAAGAAGAGAATAGCAAATGGAGTCCAAGGAGTTGGGACTCTAACTCGGCTGCCCCCACCTCCTTGTCCACACACTCGCGCGCGCACTCACACGCGCACACACACACGCACACACATACACACACCCGCAGTTCCTTCCCCTTCAATGGCTGCTCAGAGACTGAGCCTCCATGACACGGCACCGCCAACCCCCTGGCCTACACTCCACCCACCTCCCGTGTGTATTGGTTGATTCTCCAGCATCCCACGATTCCATTGGACTGCGTAAAAGTCTATCCGTCCTCAGGGCGGACCTGAACCAGAAACACTGTGTCTATTGGCTACGACCAAGCGCGCAGTTAACTCCGATAGGTCCAGGAGGGTGTTCGTCCCGAGGAAATGATTTTGAATCCCAGTAGCCCCCTCCTTTTCTTTGTGTGGTTGGCGCGCTTTCCCTAGGCGCTCGGACGATTTTGATGCCTGTTGGGTTTGTTTTTTTGTTTTTTCTGTTTTTAGTCAAACGGGAGGGAGAAAACATCCTTCTTACGTGCCCAAGTTGCGAGATTGATAATTCAGCACTCGGCACGCACAGGCTCTTGGCCATTTTAAAGCGCAGATCCTGCTTTGCAGCCAACGTGCACAGCAACGTGCACCTCACATAAAAAGCATGCCTTCGTGGCACTGTCCTGCCGGGATCAGGCTTCTGTTGCAGAACCAAGCTGGGATAAAGATGTATGTTAACTTCCACCATGAAGGACTGAACGATTTTTAAAGCAGTTGGGTGAAGTATGTAGATTAGGCACCTTTAAATAAAACTACCCTGGAGGACTTGTTAGTGAGGTAATTGTTACTGTAATAAACACTAAGACTTTGGAGGAAAAACAATGCTGGCCTAATGAAAATCAAACATCAGTTTGCATAAAAACGGTACTGCGATGCCTCTCCTTTCTAATTTCCCTTTCGTTGGTTTCCATGGAAAGCCATAGGCAAAATGCGCTTTTCAAAGTCTGTCAGTGTGAGATATAAAAGAGCGGGATAAGAATACTTTTTTAAGTTGTGGCTTGAAAGTCTAACTTTTGTTAGTTCTTGCTTAAATTCTGTCCTTTTCATTCCCTTACACCATTCTCAGGATAAATACCCAAAGAAATTCCAGATGATTTGGGGAAGGAAGTGGGTGAATTAGTCCAGCCCCTCTCAGAGCTGTTTGCTATTTTTTCAGTTTCTCAGGTTAGAGACCTTAGGGTTTCGGAAGAGACCCCTCCCACCTCCTCCACCATTTCCCCCTCCCCCTACACAGAGACACACAGCTCCTCAAATAGGTTTACATTTAAAAGGTAAATATTTAGTATTTGGCATGTTAAATACTTTAAAGGAAAACAGAATAGTAATTGTCTTCCCCTTGCTAAGTGTTTCCTTTGAATTCTCGAAAAGGAAATTTTTTGAAAATGAAAACAGAAGGGGAGAGGGAGAGCTTTTGGTATAAAATGACATGGGGGGGCAATTTGGAGTTCGTTGAGTTTGTTTGTTTGTTGTTTGTTTTAATACAGACTGAAAAAACCAGGATGATATGAAAACTGAACCAAAATGGATTGAGGAACAGTTCAAGGAAGAATTAAAAAACAAGGCTAGGAAAAAAAAGGGCCAAAAAGAAACCTGAAAGCACATTTTAGCTCCAGCTTGGGAAGAAGAAGTCCTGTGTTCTGATCCCACCAGCCACGGCAGGGGCTGGAACTCTGGAATGGAATCCCAGAGAGAGCTCAAAGGGAGGAGATTCCTATTAGGAACCATCTACATACGGGTGATAGTTGAGGACATGAGGAAAAAATAAGATGTCCACAGAGAATATATCTAATAAGAACTATCAGGCAAAGGAGATCAAAACATGGTTGAGGGGGAAAAGGGGAGAGAGGGATTATCTACCAAAGTAGTCAAAGAAACTGAGGAGCGCAGAAAAGAAGGAGGCGAATTTGGAAAAAATGTAGGAAACCAAAGTGTTTCAAAGAAGAGATGATTATTGGGGTTAAAAGGCAGGGCTTTTGTATTGGAACACATTAGACAGAATGGGAGAGTATGCTGGAAATAATGACTGTGAGAAAAGGCCATGAATTCATTTTACCATTGGATAGTAGCTTCAGAAAGTACACCACAGTAAGCTTAGACAGGGATCTGCTAAAGAGGGCCTTCTCCCCATACCCACTGTCCCCACCTTTATATCACCTCTCATCTGGGTTACCTCAGTACCTTGAACCTTACCTCTTTCCAGTCTTAATCAAGAAGCCAGGGTAAATAATATGCTGGGGGAGGAAAGATTCTCCATAGGGCTGGTGCACGGAAAGAAAAGTGCCTGGGAATAGGCTGGATGAAGATTACCCGGCTAGTAGATGGGTGTATGGACCTAAATGAAGGGTGAAAAAATGAAATATAGCCAGGAGAAAAGTCAAACTCATGAACTTAGGACATGTTTTAAGCTGAAGTAATAAGGCAGGGTTTACATGGCAGAATGAAGAGTGAGGTTAAGTAATTAGGAGGGGGATGAAAGCAAAGGAGCAAGGAGTGGAATGAATGAGTGGTGGTTCAGAACACTACTTTAATCCACCAATGAGAAGTATGCATCAGGATCTTATTTAACTCAACAAGTCCTTAACGTTCAAAAACTAAACTCATCTTCTGCTGCTGAGTATCTTCTGTTGCCCCTCCAGATCGACTCTTCACCCTTCTCCACCCTGCTCTGTGACTCAAAACCCACAGAGTCCTATGACTTCCTGGGTTAGGTACGTGGGAGAGGGGTATCGGCAGGAGATCGGAAGTCTGGAGGATAATGAAGTTGGAGTATTTATTCCCCAACTTCCTCAGTGCCAGGTCATTACAAAAGGGCCCAGTCCCTCCAGTGACAGCCACAGAGCCTGTCAGGGCTGTGGTGAACACTGCGCTGCACCTCCGAGAAATTCCCTCAGGAATGAAGGACATATTCCCCCTAGTGCTGGGAGTACCGCTGGGAGATGACCTTCAGGGGTCAGCCCTTGTAGGGGATTAGCTCTGCTGAAGAAAATTGCCTTGCCCAGGGTTATCTATACCTCCTTCTGGGGGCAGCCCACATCCCATGAGTGACCACCACAGAGGTATAAAGGCCCAGCCAGCCCTTTTGCCTGACTTAGGCAAACTCTGATGGATCATTCATCCCAGCTCCAGGGCACCCCCAGTAAGTCAGCTGAGGCCTTTGTTAGGACTGCACTGCCATTCAGTTTCTCCCACGGCTTAATCCTGCTTCCTTCTCCTCCCTTCCACAGATATTGGTCCCAATATCATTCCCCAATATACGTCCTGACTGCTATTTCCATCTCCCAATCTACTTCCTGGGGAACCCAAATTATGACAGTGGCCCTCTCCAAATACCTACCCTCTCAGGAGGCCCAAACTAACCTATAGGAAAAATTATATGGAGAAGCCTTGAGCCTAGATGAAGAGAGTGAGAGGTACCCACGGAGTCCCCAGCCTCTCCAGCCCCCAACTCCAGCTCCAGCCACTGTCTGATTGCAACCACATAAATCCTGAGCCAGAACCACCCAGCTGAGCCCTTCCCAAATTCCTGTCCCACAGAAACCATGAAAGATAATAAAATCGTCATTATTATTTTAAGCCTCTAAACTGGGAGTTGTTATGCAGCAATAGTAACTGGAATATCTCCCTGCTACACATTTTTCTGCTCATCTCACTAGTGCCCTTTTGCTCTGTACAGGTGATAGTCATTCTGCTTTTTTTGGTTTTGCTTATGCTGTTCTACCTGAACCAAAATGATTTTACCTCCTCTGAATTCTGAGGACTTATTAAATGTTCTATTTATTCAGCATTTATCCTACGCTGCCTCACAAAATCTCATATATGTTTTTTGAATTCTGGTTTGCCCATCCAGATTGGAAAATCCTAGAGAAAAACCAAGTCAGTAACTTGGCTTTCTCTGGCATCACTCACAGGACTTGGCACAGCGCTGAGCACACGGTGGGTACTCAAGACATGTTTAGTATTGATTAGGTCTCAAATAATTCTCAGGTGGTAGTTTAAATTCATACTTCCACTAGGAAATATGGAGTGTGGTTGATGCCTTCTTGGGGAACAGGTGATGGAGTATGAGTGAAAGATAACTGCAAACTTCTCTTCCTCTTAACTTGTTACCTTTTCCTTTTCCAAACTAGTTAATTTGCAGTCACAAGATAAAACTAAGCTAGTGCAATTAATGCCAGTGTATGTCCTCTAGAATTCAGACTGATTTAGAACTACCAGAAATCATTCCTACCCATGCCTCTGAGAAATCCCATCTCAGAAAACCATCCAACAAGGCCACTACTGCTCCCCTTAACACCAGCATAGATGCTCAATACTCAGAGAACACCAATAATTCTATATGCCCATTGTGCTAATATCCAGTGGGAACCTTCCAGGTCGGCACTCTTCAAGGCAGGGTAAGTTGTTATATTTGTATAGGGCCTTATATCTATCTAAAGTTTCCAAAGGAAAACAGTGAAGCCTATTGAGGTTAAGTAGTAGGGTAAATTGTCTCCAAAGATGGCCACCAACAATTTCTCCCATGTCGGTGCACACATGGCACTCCTCCCATCAGTATGTCCCCTCCCCTTGAATCTAGGCTAGCCTTGTGATTTGCTTTCACCAATAAAATGTAGTGGAAATAACACTGTGCCAGTTCCGGGTCTAGCCCTTAAGGGGCCTGGCACTTTCTGTTTGTGTTCTCCAGAGAGCCAGTTCTCAAATAAAGAAGTCCAAATACCCTGCTGGAGAGATAGGCCATGTATAGAGAGAGGCCATAGAGGATGAAAGACTATGAAGGGAGAGAGAGACCAGACATCACCTAGCTGTCGCAGCCACCCTATTGGAGGCCCCAGCCATGTGAGTGAAGCCATCTTGGATCCTCCAGCCCTTGTCAAGCTGCCCCAGCCAACACCATGTGGAGCAGAGATGAGCCATTCCACCGTGCCCTGTCCAAATTTCAGAATCTTGAGTAAATAAAGCATGGTTGTTATTTTAAACTACTCAGTTTTGAGGTGATTTGTTAGCAATGAATAACTAAACAATAGCAATAGAAGACTAAAATAAGGGTATACCAAAGGTCCTATGATCAGTAATTTGTAACGTTGAATCTCAAACCCAGTTCCTCTGATCAAAGTTCAAATCTTTTTCCAAAGGTGACCATTATAATTCTGTTTAATTCATGGATGCACAAAACGTTCTGCTTCCTAAAATATCATTCCCTACTGATGCCCAAAATGCCACAAATAGACATTCGATATTATGACCCCTGTTGAGATACAAAAACCCCAGGATAACTAATAAGTAAACTTGATTATTCTATTAAACCTTAGTTGAAGATATTTATCAGATTTTTTTTTGAGAAAAGGTTTGGATTGGCACCATGAATACTATAAAATGATTGAACTACCCTGCATTTTCCAGGTTTTTTCCAATCCCATTCTCTCTTTAATTTGGGATCCTTTTCTCTGTAGGGATGGTCAGTAAGTGGTGAAGAGGAAAGCATGCATACTGTTACAGTAAACTTTTGATTATTGCTATGTGAATACCAAATTCTGTGGAATATTTACAAAAATTTAAAATTCTATGTTGAGATTTTCCAACTTGAGTCAACTCTTTATAAGCTAATGGAATGTAAACTAGTTTTAACATTAGTCAAAGTCAAACAAAATTAAAAGAGTGAGTCTTCTACAAATAAATCCAAATTGCAATATCAATTAGGAATGACTTAGAGATTTTGCTCTCTAAGAATTATTGCATTTCTACATTTCTCCAGTAGCAGAAATAACAAATACTTGCCTTAAAAGAAATTTGTAACCTTGATAACAAGGTTACTTAAAATAACTTGAAACTTCTGGTTAAATGTGAATTTAATATACATATTTCCATTTCTTTTCAAACCTTACTAAAATGACTTTTTTTTTTAAAGATTGGCACCTGAGCTGACATCTGTTGCCAATCTTCTTTTTTTCTTTCTTTTCTTCTTCTCCACAAAGCACCCCAGTACACAGTTGCGTATTCTAGTTGCAGATCCTTTTGGTTGTGCTATGTGGGACACCACCTCAGCATGGCTTGATGAGCAGTGCCATGTCTGCGCCCAGGATCTGAACTGGTGAAACCCTGGGCTGCTGAGGCAGAGCATGCGAACTTAACCACTCAGCCATGGGGCCAGCCCCCTAAAATGACTTTGAAAGAATAAGACCTGAACACAAATTTGTAACTCTGTATGATGATGGATGTTAACTAGACGTATTATGGTCGGCATTTCACAATATATACAGATATACAATCATTATGTTGTACATCTAAAACTAATATAATGTTATATGTCAATTATATCTCAATAAGAAAATCTTTAAAAGACCAAACCCAATTAGGCCTGAAACAATAAGTCTTCTAGAAGAGAATATTGGCAGCACACTCTTTGACATCAGCTTCAAAAGAATCTTTTCGGACACCATAACCCCTCACATGAGGGAAACAATAGAAAGAATAAACAAACGGGACTTCATCAGACTAAAGAGCTTCTTCAAGGCAAGGGAAAACAGGATTGAAACAAAAAAACAGCCAAGTGGGAAAACATATTCACAAGTTATTTATCCAACAAAGGGTTAATCTCTATAATATACAAAGAACTCACAGAACTCAACAATAAAAAAATCAAATAACCCAATTACAAAATGGGCAGGGGACATGAACAGACATTTCTCCAAAGAAGATATACAGATGGCCAATAGACACACGAAAAGGTGCTCCTCATCACTAATCATCAGGGAAATGCAAATCAAAACTACACTAAGATATCACCTTACACCTGTTAGAATGGCAAAAATATCCAAAACCAAGAATGACAAATGTTGGAGATGCTGTGGAGAAAAGGGAACCCTCATACACTGTTGGTGGGAATGCAAACTGGTGCAGCCACTATGGAAAACAGTATGGAGATTCCTCAAAAAGTTAAGAATAGAAATACCTTATGACCCAGCCATCCCACTACTGGGTATATATCCTAAGAACCTGAAATCAGCAATTTCAGAAGCTCCATGCACCCCTATCTTCATTGCAGCATTATTCACAATAGCCAAGTCATGGAACCAACCTAAGTGCCCAGCAACTGATGATTGGATAAAGAAGTTGTGGTATATATATACAATGGAATACTACTCAGCCATAAAAAAGGACAAAGTTGTCCCATTCGCAACAACATGGATAGACCTTGAGAGTATTATGTTGAGTGAAATAAGCCAGACAGAGAAAGATGAACTCTGTATGACTCCACTCATAGGTGGTAGTTAACATATGGACAAAGAGAACTGATCGGTGGTTGCCAGGGGAAAGGGGGGTGGGAGGAGGGCACTAGGGGTCAAGTGGTGTACCTACAACATGACTAATAATAATGTACAACTGTAATTTCACAAGGATGTTAACTTTTATAACCTTAATAAAAAAAAAAAAAAAAGACCAAACCCAAAAGGACAAAGAGATTGAGCAAAGAGAAGACAGCTGATGAGAGAGTTCAATGAAATTTTGGAATCTATAAAGCTGATGAACCATGTAGTTCAGAAATGCTTCTTCCTTACTTCTGACGTTTTCCTTCTTGTGAAAAGAGCTCAATCAGTGTAACTGGGCCTCTCTCAGCCCTTTCTTCATCCACCCTAAGTGGAGTGTTCCACTCTGCTCCATCCCCCTTGCTCTTGGGAGAGGGAGCCTGTTCATCAGAACACATATTCTACTGTGCTCCTCCACATTGAAGTCTGCCCCAAGCCAGGCTGCCTGATGCTAGGGTACAGTGAGCAGGCCCACTGACGCTTACACTAAGCTGCATCCTCCAATCTGGCCTGTAACAGTAATAAAGGTGACACGTTTACCTTCACATTTACTTTGTGCTTTCTTTCTCAACTTGTTCAGAACCCTTGAACAAAGAAGGAATGCCAGTATTGGGATCCCCTTCAGAGATCCCAATAGACTAGAGGTAATTGTCTTAGCAGAGAGGAGAAAGTTGAAACCTAACTGCCTGCAGGAGATAGACAAATTGATTTACGTTGTAGAACCCCACAAAGATTCTGAATTTGGAAGTACTAAAAACCCTTGAAGATGAGAGTGAGGGTAGGGCTAAAACAGAAGAATCGATTGAAGGTCATATTAAAAGCACCTAAATTCCTTCCCAACTCTGACCCACAGAAGTCAAAATAAAGTACTCTAAACTCGGAGGCACCAGGCATAACTAAGGCCAGGTTAGATGCAATGAAAACTGGCAGAAGAAGTGAAAATCTGTATTTCAAACAGTGAGAGAATTCTCCTCGACAAACCAACCTCTTTCTCTCCTCCATTCATCTTACAATTGCGTGTACCTTCCAGTAAAAAGTTAAAAGTTTCCTTTCTGGAGAAACTGACCAGCCTAAGAGACAAGTCCAGAGATACTGACAAAACGGTAGCAAATGCCCAGATACCAGTTCCATCCCCTCACCATGAGTCGACCAGTCAACAAGCTCTCATATGTGATTGCACACACCTTTTAAGTGCCTCACTCTTAAATGTGAATGGAGAGGTAATGATCACCAAATATTTTAGAAAGGCCTTTCACATAAAAGAAGAGACCAAAAATAAACAAACGGAAAAAAATGACTCAGAGGAAAAAGAGACAGGACAGGCAGCAGAAGAAAACAGTCTTTAAAAGAAAGACTAAGTTAATATCATAAAAGATAATGTATCACGATAATAATGCTATAAAAAGAACATTCATAGAAGAGCTTATGAAAATGAAAAATATGAATGCAGATCTTAACAATTCAATAGAATAGGTGACAGATAAAGTTGAGGAAATTTCTCTGAAAGGAGAACAAAAAGCAAAGAGATGGAAAATAGAAGACAAAAGTTAAGGATATTAGATCAGTCTAGAAGATTCAACATACAATTAACAGGAGTTTCAGAGAAAGAGAACATATAAAACAAAATTATCAAAGAAATAAATATGAGAAAATGTTCCAGAGCTGAAGGATATAAGCTTTTAGAAAAATGAGTTCACTGAGTGCCCTTCCAAGAAACAAAAAAAGACCTATACCAAGATACATTATCATGAAACAACAGAACATCTAGGATAAAGGAAATATACTAAAAAGCTTCCAGAGAGAGGAGAAGCCAGTCCTTAGACCTAGAGGATGGAGGGCTCCAAGAGGACAAGTCCTTTACAAATGTTATGACAGATTACCGTCATGTTCGAACACAGTAAGAGAGGAGTCACATTTTCAACAGCGAGTTTAGAGATGAATAAGCAACTAGAAAACTAAAGCAAAAGGAGGAAAAAAGCCATTATCAATACAAGGGAAATTAAATTGTTTAAGAGGGGCCGGCCCCCGGGGCTGAGTGGTTAAAGTTCCACGCGCTTTGCTTCAGCAGCCTGAGTTCATGGGGTTCGGATTTCAGGCGTGGACCCACTGCACTGGTCAGCCATGCTGTGGAGGCATCCCACATAGAAACTAGAGTAAGATTGGCACGGATGTTAGCTCAGGGCTAATCTTCCTCAAGTAAAAAAACACGCAGATTAGCAACGGATGTTAGCTTAAGGTGAATCTTCCTCACCAAAAAAAAAAAAAAAAAGGTTGTAAAAGAAAGGGAATATCATAATTCACTCCTTGGCTTAGCTGTGAGTAAATATTGATGACAATTTAAATGCTGAATGCTGATTTAACTAAAATGTGATATAATAACTATATCAGGAAGATAAGGTAGAAACGTGTTGGGAAGCGAGTCTTGTGTAAAAGAGGTAAATGCTCATCTTTCATAGTTGGAAGTTTATAGATAATAATATCTAAAATCGAAAAATGAAGAAATGGAAGTGTAAACACGTTTTTGGAAATTTGGAGTTACAGATTGGAAATTTGGAGTAATAGACTACAAAAAAGTTAAAAAGTTGCAGTGATTATCTCTAGGAAGTAGGAATTGGATGTGCAGAGACTAGAGTGTTTAATTATGACATTTATTGATCTGTTTGACTTTTTAAACTATGTACCTGTACTACTTTGATAAAAATAAAAACTAAAAAAAATATGAGGTAGCTAACAATTGACTTGTGGACCTTCTACAAATACAACAAAACATATTGAATGGGCCAGCTACCTTTAAACCAATGTCTGCTTTTCTTATTCCCTGGTAAAAGATAAGAATATAGGTATAGGGGCTGGCCCAATGGCACAGTGGTTAAGTTCGCACGTTCCACTTCAGCAGCCCGGGGTTTGCTGGTTCGGATCCTGGGTGCGGACATGGCACCACTTGGCAAGCCATGCTGTGGCAGGTGTCCCACACATAAAATAGAGAAAGGTGGGTATGGATGTTAGCTCAGGGCCAGTCTTCCTCAGCAAAAAGAGGAGGATTGGCAGCAGATGTTAGCTCAGGGCTAATCTTCCTCAAAAAAAAAGGAAAAAAAGAAAAAAGAATATAGGTATTTTGTTTGTTGTGTGGGAGTTTAGCATGCCAAATCAAAATTTACACAGTTACAAGATAAACAACTTACTCAATGCACAATGCCTGTCGATAGGATTTTGGTATACTCTTCTGCCATGTGTTTCAGTAAGTATGTTCCCCTGTTTCTTTATTAATACAGTTTAGATTTTTGCCAAGGCTGTGTTTTTGTTTCTACTTAACTTCAACTCAATCAAGCCAATGGCTTCCACAGAATGCCAAAAGCAGTCTTAGTAATCAAAGTGTTGAATGCAATCCTACTGAAATATATCAAAATTTGATAGAAGCTGGGTGACTGGTGCAATATGGTCCATTTCATTAAGCTTTTCTCCTGCTTGGTTATTTGAGCTATCTTGACAAGTAGTATTTTGCATTAGTATAAATTACTTTAGCATTATGATTTCTTATAAAATGATGGGTTTACTTTCAATATGTATCCTTGAAGAGCTTGCTACACTCACTCATGTAGACTTTACTCATCTTTAAGCTAAAATTTCCTCCAAATGAACAGATCTCTCACTTTACACTGAAAATCCGTAAGAAGATGGGATTCATTGTATAGAAATTTAACCATGATACAAATGAATTTTATTTGTGTGATAACTAAAATTTCACGAGGAAAAGAAAAATACTGAATTTTTGCCTAATTATGGAACACCAATTGTAGGGTCCTTTGTTTATTTCCCCAAAGAAAGAAGAAAAGAGTGACAACTTGTGTATATACCATTGGAGGAGTATAATATTTATAGACAGCAATATGGCAATAAATATAGCAAAAACTCTAAAATAGTGCATACCCCAAATTAAAGCCAAAATGAAATATCACTACACATCTATGAGAATGGCTACCTTTATTTGGTAACTGACACTGTCAAGTGCTGGAGCAGCCAGAGCTCTCATACACTGCTGGTGGGAATGAAAAACAGTACAACCACTATGAAAAATGGTTTGACAGTTTTTACAAAGTTAAACATACACTTACCATACAACTCAGCACTGGTTATTTACTTAAGAACAATAAAAACATATGTCCACTCAAAAACCTCTACTCGAATGTTTATAGTGGTTTTATCATGGTTGCCAAAAATTAGAAACAACCCACATGTTCTTCAACTGGTAAATGGATAAACAAACTGTGGTACATCTACATAATGGAAAAGCTCAGCAATTAAGTGAAGCAAATTCCTGATATGCAACAACATGAATGAATACTAAGTGAGAGAAGCCAGACTCAAAAGGCTACATACTGTATAATTTAATACATCAGACATTCTGGGAAAGGCAAAATTATAGGGTCAGAAAGCAGATCAGTAGTTATGAAAGGATGAGTGTGGGAAGAGAAGCCGACTACAAAGGGGCACGAGGGAACTATGGTGGCGCGGGGGTGATGAACCGTTCCGTATCTTGATTATGAAGGTGGCTACACAACTGTATGGATTTCTCAACACTCAGAACTGTACATTTAAGGTGCATTTTACTCTATTTCAATTATACCTTCTTAAATCTGACTTTAAAAAAGGAGTTTGAGATTTTTCATACTAAAAAATTAAAAAATATATATACACCCTCTTGCGATTCTACTTCTAGGAAATAATTGGACAAGGGTGTAAATATATATGAACAAGAGTATTATAATTGAAGTACTGTTTGTCATAGGTAAAAATTTTTTAAAAACCTAATAGTTCAAAGGCAGAGAATTGGTTAAATACATTAGGTTACTTCTATACAATACTACGGAGTTTAAATTGATGACAGTGGAGCCAGCCCAGTGGTGCAGCGGCTAAATGCAGTTGTTCTGCTTCGGCGGCCCAGGGGTTCCCTGGCTCAGATCCCAGGTGCAGACACGGCACCGCTTGGCACGCCATGCTGTGGTAGGCGTCCCACATATAAAGTAGAGGAAGATGGGCATGGATGTTAGCTCAGGGCCAGTCTTCCTCAGCAAAAAGAGGAGGATTGGCAGCAGTTAGCTCAGGGCTAATCTTCCTCAAAAAATAAAGAAAGAAATAAAAATTTAAAAAATAAATAAGTAGATAGTGATATATAATTACTGACATAGAAGAATAGAAGAACGTTCACAAAATAGTATTAAGGAAAAAAGGTTATATGCCAATTATGTACATAGTACGGTGTAGTTTTTGTAAAAAACCAGTATTTATACACACAAAATATATGCATTTAGATGTAGCTTCATAGAAAAAAGTTTGTAAGGTATCAAAATGTTAACGGGGTTATCTCTAATTGGGAGAATTTTGAATGATGTTATTTTTACTATTTTTGTTTTTTTGAATCTTCTATTTTCCCTAGACTAATCAGGTATGATTTGTATAATTAAAAAATAATAAGAGGAAAAGTGACAAGCCATTGCTAAGATCTGATGTTCCCTACCTTTCTGGAGCCAACTCTAAGTAATTATTTCCTTTTTATTTTTTAAAAAAGGAGCAAAAAAGTCAATTCTTCCCAATGTGCATGGATTTATAACCATCCTGTGATAGTGCTAATTAAACAAAAATATATGTAACATGAAATAATAAGCATATTGGATGGTAGAAAAATGGGGAGAATGCAGGCTCTAGGAGCTCATTAATAACTGGATTGCACTTCTGCAGATGTTCCTTAGAAATGACCTGAAGCATTAAAAAAAAAGGGAGAGGTTGTTGGTTTTGTATCTGGATCTCCTCCTCAGATCAATGCTGCCCCACCCACTAGGAGAATTAACTGAGGCAGCAGCAACCAGAGCCAAAAATGTCTTCTATTTTCTTTAAAGGTTTTTGTTTTTGTTTTTTAAGTATGTTAACACATTTTGAGTGAAAGATCAGTGAGAGCCTGATTCTTTGTCCTAGTAATATTTCTATGTGACCTCAGCCAACGCCCTTTACCCCTCAAGACTCATGTTTTTTAAAAAAATGTATAGATATTTTGAAGCAAATAAAATGTCAATGAAAGCACAGCAAACTTTCACTATAAGGTTTCAAAGAACAAATCATTTGTCACAATCTGATCTGAGAACAGACTTTTTATTTGGGGGATGATTAAACCAGTAATAAGCTACCCATGGCCACGAGATTTTGCTATATTATCCTCTGATTCCTATTCCTATAGCAATTCAGACATAACAGTTCTTTCAGAAAGAAAGAAAAAATCTCTAACTAGAACCTTCTCATCAATGAAGGGAAGTGGTAGAAGTGATCATGTCTTTTGCTTGGGTTGGTACACAACCTTCATCTGAGTTAGATGAATGGTAGAGAACAAGAAGAAAAGGGAAAAGACAGGCAGAATGAAGTGCCACCAGAGCAGACGGAACAAACAATTACAATTACAGGGCACCATGATATCCTTTTTCCTTAGTCTTTTCAGAGGAAGCAGTTCATTAAACATAATAAGGAGAATCCTGCTTTGACATAACCTATCCTTTGGTGTCACTCTCAGAGAGGGTGAAGCATGGGTCAGCCTACATTGGAGTGACAATTTTTATCTTCTTGAACATAACTATAAGACCTGGTTATGCTCTCATCCTGTGGGATGATTGTTGATGTCAGGTAAAGAAAATCTCACTGCTAATTGCCTACCTCCGTTGGTTCCCATAACACTTTGCTCTACCACCATTTAGAATGTCTCATGATGTATTCTAGTAATTGAGTAAGGTGTCTGCATCCCCTAAGAGACTGTGAAGTTCTTGAGGGCAGGGATTATGTCTTCTTAACTTTTTATTTCTAGGGCCTGCACGGTGCCCAGCACCTACAAGTACTCAATATACGTGTGTAAACTAATGAAGCAATTGTTGCTAACCTCTACAAAGGTGACTGCAAAGAACAATTCCAGATGGCTGGAATCCTACAAAGAATGGCAAACTCCTTACTACCTCTGCTTCTCCAGTGGGTGTAGGGTATTGATTCTCAAATGTGGTCCCTTAGACCAGTAGCAACAGCATCACCTGGGGTGGTGGTGGTTGTTGTCAGTGCTGCTGAGTCGATTCTGGCTCCTTGTGACCCTGTGTACAGCAGAGTGGAACCTGCTCGGACTTTTTACGCCATCCTCTCACTTTCTGGCACTGTATCAGACAATGTTCCTCTGCTATTCATAGGGTTTTCACAGCCAATTTTTTCAGAAGTGGAAGGCCAGGTTGTTCTCCCTAGTCTGTCTTAGTCTGGAAGTGCCACTGAAACTTGTCCACCATGGGTGACCTGCCAGTATTTGAAATCCTGGTGGCATCGCTTTCAGCATCACAGCCACAGGCAGCCACCACAGTATGACAACCAACAGACGGGTGATGCGGTTTCCCCACTAAGAAATGAACCTGGGCCTCAGAAGTGAAAGTGATGAATCTTAACCACTAAAGCACCAATCACCTGGGGTACCTGTTAGAAATGCATATCTCTGGACATACCCCAGACCTACAGAATTAGGAGCTATGGGAGGAAGCCCAGAGATCTGTATTTTAACAAGCTTTCTAGGTGATTCTGATGCACACTGACATTTGAGAACCGGTAGTGTAGGAGAACGTTCAAGGGTGTCTGTGTCCTCGTGCTGGTTTAGCTTAGCAGGTATATGACTAACCACAGGAGAATCCTGAAATCCCTCAAAACTCAGTCTTTACAGGGTACAACAAGGGAGTTGGAATGATGCCTGAGGACCTTTCTGGTCTAAAATTCTGCAAAATACCAAAGGCAGAATGTAAATATATGTTCCAATGACTAGATTCATTCATTCAATCAGCAAATATTTACGTACCAGGCAGTGTTCTGGGCATGAAATCAATGCATGACACAAAATTACTCCTTTTTAATTAAAGTTGCAACAGTTCAGACCACAAACTTTTACCTGTCTTCTGTCTACAAGATTCTCATACTGCATCTGTCGTGCAACGAGAACTGGGAAACTAAGAAAATGATCCAAAGAGTTCTGACTATCCCCATCCCCAAATTACTTTGACTTTAATTCTTGAAAACTTTTGTGTGATTACCTATCAAATCAGAATATCTCTGGGTCTACAGTATTTCATGGCACAACATGGCTTGCCTTTTAGGAAATCAAATTCCATCTAATTCTGTCTCCTCCTTGATTCTCTCTTCTCAGCAATTAGTTACCACCTGGACTGCTTAAGTTCCTGTGTCGACCATTCTCCTTTCCTTTTGGTCTGCCTTCCTCCTTCATTAACTTTCACATACCCCACCACAAAAACTCAGAGCCCTTTGTGGATTCCTGTAAAGTTTTTCAGACTATTTAGGATATTTAGTGAGTTTAAATACCCTTTTTAAAAAGGACCTTTTAAGAAAAAATTAACGAAATAGGCAACACAGTTGGACACTTTTGATTCTCCGATCTGTTCACGTTTCACTGAATTTAAAAGGACAGCAGATGGCGCCAGAAGGCAGCAAAATACCTTGGTTTTAGGAGGGTTTTAGCCAACCCGAGTGAGGAATGGGCTGGAGGGGGAGAAGCAGGAATTGAAACAAAAGTGCTCGTTTGAGTAGCAGCTAAGGTGGAGAGAGTGTATGTGTGAGAGAGAGAGTGAGAGAGAGAGAGAGAGCGCGAGCGAGCGAGCGAGCGAGCGAGAGAGAGAGTGTGTGTGTTGGGATTAGGAGGTGTCTTTTTTAACATATAAGGGTCCTTTTGACAACCTATTCCAAATCAGTCTGGTGACAACAGGAATATCCACAGTAAAGCCAAAGATCAAAGTCAAGGGAAGTCCCAGGAGGGCGGCGTTTGCCTCCTTTCTCCCTTTCTCCTAGAAACCAGGGCCTTTGTCCATTGAGGAAGCACGAGGGCCTGGAGGGGCTGCTCAGTCAGAAGTGGAAAGTGCTGATGTGGGGCTAGGACATCTTTGTTGAAACAATGTTGAATTGTGTGGGCAAAATCCCGAAGCCCATCAGCAGTGAAACACTTCCCAGAAGGAATGACACACAAAACATTTTAAATTAAAGTTTTAAAAACTAAAAAATTCATAGACAACCGGGAGGTGGCGCCTGGCGAGACACACTGCTGCCTTGGGAGGCTGCATCACAGTCCCAGACGCTCCAAAAGAACTCTGTCCTGGCAGAGGTCACTCTGCCCAAGCATCTTCTTTCCTACCGTGCAAAAAATCTCTGCTTTATTTCTTTTTTCTCTTCCTCTGTGTTAACTAACCTGATTCCCAGGAAGTCTGATTTACACTTTAAGCCTTTCATTCTTCTTAGATGGGACAGGTGGGGCTTTGGGGGAACCTCAAATCATAAACTTTTCTGTAAGGGAAAAATAATTGGAGGGTGATGAGAGAATTAAAAAGGAAATGACATCTGCAAAATAGCTTTGCTTTGCAGATCAATCACAGGGGACAGAAAGGCACGGCGGGCTCCTGCCTCTGCAGGCGCTGATGAGCCAGGACGTGCATTATTCTGCTCATTTGGCTTTCATCCTGCTCCCTATTTAGCTTCTGCTCCCTTTGTTTTGGCTATTTATTGCTACTTGGCAGGAGGAAGGTCGGCAGAGGGAGCTCAATCAGGTGCATCTTCCTGGCTGGTGACTCTGGTGAAGGGTATGGAGAAGAAAGAGGTTTCAATGTCTGGCATGAAATTATCTGTGAGTTTCACATTCTCTAATGAGGGATTTAGGATGTACATTCCGATCGGGATTTCCAGTCCCGTGGAGGAACAAGCACCAGCCCACATTCCTGAGACACGGCAGCCTCTATGCTCCACTTGCCCAGCTCCCAGCTCCTGGTGGCAGGCTTCACTCAGCCCAACACGTCCTGCTCAGCCCTTTGTTGGGCGGGAGGGAAGACCCCGGGCCCCTCTTCCAGCTGGATCACATGGTCTCTCTGCTCCCTCCCCCCCTTTCTCTGGAGTCTGCCCTTTTTTTGATGGTGGGAGCGATTGTTTCTAAGGTCTCCCCATCTCTCCTCCTGCGCTGGCCTCCCTGCCAGGGGTCAGTGTCCTCTTCAGTGACAAAAGCCGCCCTAGATCTGGGCTCCCTGGGGAGGGAGGTAGCTGGGCCTGGCAGTTGGAGCCGCTGTCTCTCCATGGTGCTACTGCAGCCCCTCCCCCACTGGGCATACAAATGGGCTTTATACAGCAAACAAACCACCCCCCACCCAGGCCACACAGGCACGTGGACCCAGGCCTCACCGTGGGAAGGGGGTGGTGACAGGCGCAGGAGAAAGAGATTACTCCAAACAAGTTCTCTTTGCCTCACTTCTCTTATTCGCCACAACCCAGGTTTTAGTCCTTGACTTCCTACCCTCCCCCAGCACCCAGAGTCTCCCAACTCCTTCTTGTTACCTCTCTCCTAACTCTGGACTCTTCCTATTCCAGGGCAGCTCAAATTCTGCAGGGGACTGGGAACAGGTCCTCCCACCATCTGCCCGTACTACCCAAGGAGTTGCTCCTCAAAGAAGCCAGACAGGGAATGAGAACCCAGTGTCTCCCTGAGGAGGCTGGATTAAACCCCAAAGCTCGCCTTCCCTGCCCCTGCCCCTGCCCACTCCAGGGGACACTCATCTGAACAGTGTCTGTGTGAACAGCAGAGGAAGGAAGAGCTCACCCCAGCTGGGCTCCTGAGCCAGGGCCAGGACTCCTGTGAAACCCGCCGCGCTCGGCTGTGAGCAGGGCCATCCTGCGTGCCTAATCGGCTATTTAAGGAGCTGTTCGCCAGCAACCCAGGCAGCTCCCCCTCCCCACGTACACCCTTTCAGAGCCACCTTAAAAGCAGGAGGCAATTGTGAAGTCGCTGGCCAGCAAGTGGAGGGAAGACTGCAAGACGGAGATAAAAAAGAGAACAGAGAGAGAGGCAGCAGGACTTTTGTCTTGGGGACTCAGAAACCCACGGTACCCTAGGAAAACCAAATCCCCTGGAAGCCCGCAGAGACATAGAAATAGCAAGAGAAAAAAATAAATACACTCAACTTCAGGAATCTCCTCTCCCTCTCTCTCCCTCTCTCTCTCTCTCTCCCCCTCCCCGCCTCTCTCTGCCTGCCCTAGTCCTCTAGTCCCCAAACTCCCAGTACCTTGTGCTCCTTCTGAGGATACCATGTTGTTCTTCAGCCTCCTGCTAGAGGTGCTTTGGATCCTGGCTGCAGACGGGGGTAGGTACATCTGGATGTCTGTGTGTCTGTGCTGATGTCCACAAGTCGCCATGCATGCTTAACCGGAGGGAGGAGTGTAAAAGGAAGCCTCGGGGCTAGAATAATAGGCTCAGGGATGCAGAGAAAGAGAGGAGTGGGAAGGAGACCACTTTCCTTCTTTTCCCTTTGCCTTTTCAGCCTTGCTGTTTGCGGAGATAGGAGAGAACCAGCCGGGGGCAGGATGTGTACACACACTGCGGGAATCTCTTTGCAGGCTACAGCTTCTCTCTGGAGCCCTTTCCCTCACTGCCCTAGTCCCAGGCAGCCCTCCTGGCCTTCTTTATTTACAAACTCCTCCAATTATGGAGCCAAAGAGGCCTGGAGTGAAATATAGAGGGCTGATGGGGGGTGGGGGTATACCCTACACCTCCTGCCTAACTCAGACCCTAGTCCTCAACCATGAACCTCATGGCTGAGGTCCCCTCTTGATTCTACAGGGAGACAAATTCGTCAGTTTTTCCCTAAAACCAGTAGCAATAATAGTCAACGTTGTTGGGCCCTTTACAGTGTACAAAGGACTTTCAGGAGCCCCCAGGAGAGGAGGAGGGACTCTTGGGAGAACAGACCAAGGGGCTCCAGGAGTGTCCCCAGGAACCCTACCCCCCATTTCTGTGTTTCCTGTGGCTAAGCCAGTATCCAGCACATAGTAGGTGTGTAATTAAGATCTGTTGGAAGAACAGAATGTGGTGGGGGAGGGGTGGGCAGTGGTGTCTAGAGAGCGAAAGGGGAATGCAGAGAGGATGATGTCAGGGCAAGGGAAACCAAATGGAGAGTTGCAAATTGCATCTGAGGAAAAAGGAAAAAAATAGGGAAAGAGGAGGAAGAGATGTAGAATTAGTGTGTTGAGGATTTAGTGAGTGGTGAAGGGCAAGGCTGCCAGCCTGCACAGAACCAGGGAACTCAAGTTGTTGGGGTGTCCCACTGAGCTGGCAAACGAGAGGCTGCCACCAGCCCTCCCCTGGGCTGCTTTTCAGGGCGTCTGAACCAAGGGATGGGCCAGCAGAAGAGTCCAGGGATGAGATCAAGGATATCTTAGAAGTCTGAGGAATTTAAGGGAACAAGAAACACAGAGGAAGGAATTTCAGACTTTTCTCCAAAGTCTCCAGCAATTTGAATAATGTAGAGAAAACCCGCAAGAAGGCCTCCCTTTTCCCTTGAAGCAGTTTGGCCCTGGATGAGGTCTCGACCAGCAGACCCCCGGCCTTTCAGCCCGAGACAGGACTGCACGAGAGCCTGGCACGTGACCCAGCTGGCAGCTCTCTTTTTCCACACACAATGCTTCACTTTCATCCTGTCCCTGCCAGCCTGGCTGCCTGTGGCCACCCACCACCCTCAATGTGGAGTGGACCCTGCCCTGACTCCTGCCTTCCTTAGCCAACTGGAAATCCTGGTGATGGAGAATGTTTCCTTTAGAGTGACTGAGACCAGAAGGAGGAACTTAAACGGGAATTTACAGCTCAGTGCCCTGATTCTGCAACGCTTCAAAGCAAAGGAATAATCGCTCTTCTCCCCTCAGCAGCACCGCCCCCCACTCTGAACTTCTTTCCTTCCGCTTGTTCTAGTCCCTTTCCTCCAAACCCTCTGCCCACACCCTCACCTCACACCAATCTTCTAAGTGTTAGATTGGATTGGCAGAGGCTGGAGAAAACTGACCGTTGGGCAGACTGCACATTTGGATCCAGGTTAATTTTAGTCTCTGGGCTTTATCTCTTTTCATTTCTCCTCCCCCTTTACTTAGCAAACACAAGGACAGCCTGGCTGGTGATTTTAAATAGACCCCCCCCCCCCCCCCCACCTTTCCACCGAGGTGTCCAGTTTCAGGGCTTCCTCTGGGAAGTGCTGGAGTGGAGGGAGGAGAAAGAGCAGAGGGAGGTGAAGCAGTGCAGAGTGCCCAAGAGAGAGGGGAGTGGAGGAGGGCGCTGCTCCAGGCTGCACTGGCTGTAACTCAAAGTACTCTGCCTTGCAGGTCAACACTGGACCTATGAGGGTGAGAGCAGAACCCAAGACCTACGACACCCCTTGCACACTGGGACCTCTTCACCTGGCAGAAAGACTGTTGCCGTGTGGGTGGGGAGGTTTCCTTTAGCTTCTCACCCTAGCTCCTCCCTTCCCCATCTCCTCTTGTCCTAGGTTTTGCATATATAATTCCTGGACTCTGTTCTAACTATCAAATCCCACACCTCCTGATTCAGCAGAAAAGCCAGTTATGTCCTCAGTCAATCCAGGTGGAAGTGAGGGAGCTGGAGTGGAAAGGAAACCGGGTGGGGAAAGAAACCCTGAGCTTAGCTGCCAAATCTCCTCCTGGCTCTCTCTTTATCCTAATCAATCCCACCCTCCAATTCATATCTGGCATTAGGACAGAGCTTGAGATCACAGGTGAGGAAGAGGCTGGTAGGAGAGTTTGTGACCCTGCTAGAGGTGAACTCAATTCCTTTGAACTCCTGATTAATAACAACGGAATTCCAGAGTCAATGCAAGGTCCAGTGTGAGAGCAAGACATGAATGATGACAAGTCAACAGATCTGAATCCCAAGGCCACTTGCTACAGTCCCACAGAGACCCTCTCTCCAGGGTCATTTTCTTCCCAGTTGTCCTGCTCCTACTCTAATCCCAGCTCCCTGGGTACACAGGCTTCCTACCCACCCCTGTTCCTCTTATTCAGCTTTCTTGCTCTCAAACTACAGGTAAGTAAAGCCATTACTCCCCATCTATCACGAGAGCCGGGGAATCATCACTACCTCTGGGGAGGTGAAGGGAGTTGCAGCAGCAAGCCCAGCAGGGACTCCTACCTCACCCAGCCCTGCACAACTCGGGGTTTCAACTGGGGTGGAGGGAAGAGCATTTCTACCTCCACACAGATGTATTACTTGGGGGGGGGGGGGGGGGTTGCTCAAGTGTGGCTGGGGCTGAAGTACATGACAAATGTCCATGGTAACTCCCCCCACCAGGTCCACATGGTCAAGACCATTGGCCAGCCTCTTACCCTGAGTGTGGAAGCAATGCCCAGTCCCCCATAAATATCCAGACGGACAGTGTGACTTTTGATCCTGAATTGCCTGCTCTGCAGCCCCACGGATATGACGAGCCTGGCACTGAGCCTTTGGACATGCACAATAATGGTCACACAGGTAAAAAGCCCAGGCTGCAAGAGGGTGTAGGCTCCAGTTCCAATCTTAGGAGGCAGGGAAAGAGGCCTTCTCCTAACTTCTGAATTCTCAGAAGACTTCATCTATAAATATGGAGATGTGAGAATGGGGATGAGGCTCCAGCAGCCAAAAAAGGGAACTGAATGTCTGTGATCAAGATCTCTATGGATGGATTAGTATCATAGCATCAACTTGATCTTGACTGAGAAAGGGGTAGAAGTTCTAGAAAAGCAGTGACCTCTGGGAAGAGCTGGGTGCTACTGGGGGAGGGAGAGAGAAAAGGCTGGCCAAGTCTCCCAAGAAGTGGTGGCAACTCACAGGTGGGAATGTGTTCACATTCCTCCATCAACCCTAGCTTGCTCTCTTTTCCTCACAGTGCAACTCTCTCTGCCTCCTGCCCTGTACCTGGAAGGACTTCCTCAAAAATATGTAGCTGCCCAGCTCCATCTGCACTGGGGTCAGAAAGGAGCCCCGGGGGGGTCAGAGCACCAGATCAACAGCAAAGCCACAGCTGCAGAGGTACCAGGGAGCAAAGCTTGGACTAGGCAACAGTGACAGGCATGGGTGGTGCTGGGGAAAGGAAGGATCTGGAAACTGGGGAAAGTCCTACTTGGTGGATAAGGTCAACCTTTATGGGACAGATTGAGGGCATGCTAGAGGTGGTGTTGGTGGCTAGGGTCAAAACCTTTGAGAGGAGGTAGTAGAAAAACATTAAATGATTCAATCTCCTCTCCCCTCCCTCAGCTCCACATCGTACATTATGATTCTGACTCCTATGATAGCTTGAGTGAAGCTGCTCAGAGACCTCAGGGCCTGGCTGTCTTGGGCATCCTCATTGAGGTCAGTGGCCCCCAATCCCTCCCAGGTCTCTCTCCACTCCGTCTGTATCCCTCAGCCCTATTCTGCCCATGTCTGTTGGTGGTCTCCCTCCCAAGGCAAGTCAGCAACCCACTCTGACCATTTATTCTATACATGAATGTCTTATTGCGAACATGGATTCATTCCAAACTCTCTCCCTTTCTTCCCCTTCCAGGTGGGCGAGACTAAGAATCCAGCTTATGAACACATTCTGGGTCACCTGCATGAAATTAGGCATAAAGGTGGGCCCTAAAAATCTATCTTAGGACAAAGTACGATTAGAGTTCAAGGAAAATTCCCCTAAGACGCCTGGGATGAAGCAGTGAGCTTTAGGGCCAGGGGGCTTCACTTCTGGGAGCCCTGTCTAGGTAAGCTAGCGTGCAGTGAGAGGAAGATGAGTCCTAGTCTGTTCTCCTCCAGATGAGAAGACCTCCGTGCCTCCCTTCAACGTGGGAGAGCTGCTTCCCCCTCAGCTGGGGCAGTTCTTCCGTTACAATGGCTCGCTTACCACACCCCCCTGCTACCAGAGCGTGCTCTGGACAGTCTTCAATCAAAGGGCCCAGATTTCAATGGAACAGGTAAGTGGTGGAGAGGTGAGGGAGCGGAAAGACACCATTGTAACCTCAGACCCTTTTCCACTCCCCAAAGCGAGTGACATTTCCCCGCCAATGCCACTCTTCTACTCCTCAGCTGGAAAAGCTTCAGGAGACACTGTTCTCCACAGAAGGAGAGCCCCCTGAGCTCCTGGTACAGAACTACCGAGCCCCCCAGCCTCTCAATCAGCGAACAGTCTTTGCCTCTTTCATCCAAGGTGAGTGCACAGGGCTCGGAAAAGGAGATGGGAAACTGGGGGACTCAATGGCAGCAACTAGGGAGCCCCTGAGAAGGAAAAGAAGGCTAAGACAGGAAGAGGTTCCCAGGACTTGCTTGGACTGGGAACCATCCCCAAACCCCGAGTAGCCAGGTGATTTCCCCAGGCATGGAAGTACAGTGTGCTTCTCCCAGCTGGGATGGGGATGCGAAGTCTCACTGACCTAAGTTTTCTTCCCTTACAGCAGGATTCTTGTATACCACAGGTAAGACAGCTCTACCCAGGTATGGGGTGGGGGACTCCTCAGCGAGTAAGGGAAAGGCTCAAAATCTCTGTTAGTCCTAGGCTGACACCTTCCACCTTTGTCTTTCCCAGGAGAAATGCTGAGTCTAGGAGTGGGAATCATGGTTGGCTGTCTCTGCCTTCTGCTGGCTGTTTATTTCATTGCTAGAAAGATTCGGTGAGGTCCTACTTTCCATTCTTCTAATCCTTTCTTTTCTACTGAAAAGCACTCTCCTAGTCCACCTCTAATCTGTTTCACCTAGGACACTAGTCATTTCCATGAACCATTCCCCCTTTCAGGAAGAAGAGGATGGGAAGCCGGAAAAGTGTGGTCTTCACCTCAGCACGAGCCACCGAGGCATAGACTCCCTCTTGGACATCATGGATGCCTTCCCGTCATGCCTATGAGGGAGCTTCTAAAATAGGGTACACAGATTGGCCAGAAAATACTATAGGAGCTGTAGGGTGACACCCCTCCTTCCTCTGAACAGCCCCTACAGAGAGGCATGGACAGGCCCTCATTTAAGGAAGAACAGCAGAGCCTCCAGCCTCTCAAAACATATAGAAGGAGATCAGACAATCCCTAAGTTGACAAAGCAGAGAGCAAGTTAAATTCTACAGGAAGTTGGGGATGTACCCCAAAGTCCCCCACCCCCTCACCTTTATGTCCCTTCCCCTAGATATAGTGCAGGATCTCCTCTTAGAAAAAAAGGCTGCTGTTGTTGGGGTTCTATTTTTTTGCTCAATATATTTGGAAATTAAAGTGTCTGACCTCACCTCTGGCCTTATCTTTGGGGCTCCTGAGATTAGGAGAGTTCCTTAACCCTTAGGTGGCAGAAGCGGGCAAAGGATAGCGAAAAAGCAGCAGGGATGAATAACTCCTGGTACCCAATTCCTGGAAGGGGAGATCCACTTTTGGAAAATGCTTAACCCATAGTTTCTAACATGTTAGACCACCAGCCCAGATTTCTGCCCTTGCTCCTAAGCTATGCTCGGAGGGGATCAGAGGTTGCCAGGTTAGGAAGGAAGGCAGACAAGAGAGGCAAGAGGGCAAATTAACATGTTATCCCCTCCCTTAAAAGCCAAGTTCCCCCACAATTATAAAGTCCTTTTTATTAGTCAAAATCACAATCACCTTGATTAAAAGGATGGGTCATGCCATCCTCAGCAGAAAATGATACAGTTTATAGAAAACCTCCCTGCCCCCCACACACCCTAATTAAAAACTAGAAAAAATTCTGCCCTCCTTCCCTGCAATGTCATGGTAGTCTGACTCCTCTAGTGGCAATGCAGCTCTGGAGTGGGCCAGCTCACGGCAGCACCCTCCACTTCACCTTGGGGAGAGGAGGGACGCTGGTGGTCGAGGAGGTTAAAACATTAGTTTCAGTAATACCAGTTCCCAAACATGCACTTCCTTCCTTTCCACCAAGGCCTGGGACCATGTGGAAAGGTGGACAGATATGAGCCCAGACACGAGGAGCAATTTGAGGAGGGAAAATACAGTCCAAGGAGGTTAGGAGAAGAATTCCAACATACCTCCTCCCCATACACACAAAAAAAGGCAGTTTGGGTTCTTTATCACACCAAAAATGGCTCCCCTCAGACCTGAGAAAAAGACCAAGATGTCCATTCTGGGGAGGGGGTACTGGGTAACTCAGAGCTCGTCTACCCTTGAGCCTCCATTAATTTCATCTCCATGGCAATGGCTAAGCTAGGTCCCTTTTCTTGGCAACCTGCACTGACCAGTACTGGAGATGGAGCAATACAGGGCGAGGAGATCAGGAGGGCACTCCAGGCCCAGGGGTCCCCCCCAGGTTCCCTCAGTCCTCGGGTGGGATGCGCAGGGCAGAATACACCATCACCTGACTGTCCTCCTGCCGTCGGCCTGCAGAGGGGAAGGGGGGTGAGTCTTGGGCAGGGTAAGAGCAGAGCACTGACACATGGGGAGGCCTGGACAACAAGGGAGTCCCCAGGTGGTGGGGATAAGTGCAGATTCAAACCCACCAGTCACTGACTGGCTGAACCCAGACTGCTCCTAGTAAAGCCTAGAGACTAAAGGTCACAAGTGGACAAAGCAAAACCCTGAAGGTAGTGGGATAGACCGACGAGAAGGAGATAGAGAACAGTGGGCAATGGACCCGGGCTGGGGCTGGGCTCAGTCATGGGCAGTGGGCAGGCAGGTGGGATCTGTCAGGCGATCAGTCCAGGTAGTCAGTCCTTACACGAAAGGCTGCGCTGGATACTTCGGAGGGACCCTCCAGCTGTGATGAAGGCCCAGAGTCCCATGGAAACAGTGACTGCATAGATGGGCAGCAGGCTGGCCTCGTACCAGGGGTTCAGGAATGTCTGGGGATGGGGTAAGAGTAGAAGAGAGGTTAGATTCTCCCTCTGCCTAATCTCCATATTCTCTTTGTGCCTTTGACCCAAATCTCCCCCAGATATCTCACTCAAATCCCCCATTCCTTCCTTTCAGAGCACCAACATGTTGTGGCTAAGGAGACTTGATTTTCAGCTCCCTAAGAGGTTTCTGCCACTCCTGCTCACCTCACGCCAGCTGCATTACAATTTGACTAATCCATTCAAACTCCTCCCCAGGGCATCTCTGGAGCAGATGATACAACTGATGCTGAGGTGAGAAACCTCTAAAGACTCACCTTTCTTCCTCCTCCCAAGGTAAGTTTTAAGACATTAAGAAGTGAGGATATATTTCCCCTCCATCCCACTCACCATTAAATTCTTTTCTCTCTAACTCAGGCCCCTGGTATCCCCAACTCACCAGTCCCGATGTCAGTAGGTGACTCCCAACCACCAGGCCCAAAGCCCAGTACCGTCTCCTCTCACAGGCATCAAAGAACACAACTCCCCAAAAGGTATGGAGCAGGATAATGGCTGCTGTCAGAAAGGCTGCAGGGAGGGAGATGGGGATGAGCTACATCCCTCATCTTCTCCCAGCCTCCTGAGATGGTGAGCCAAAGAAGTCTCCCAGGGAGGGCCAATAAATCAGATCAGGGCCAGGGACAGTTGGGGCATGAAGGTGAGACAGAAAGTGGATCTTACCTGAAGTCAGGAAGTAATAGGGTGAGTCTCCATGGATCCCAACCACACCTGGCCCAAGTGCATCGGCCAAAATATTGATAACAGAGAAGACACCACTGATGATACCGAAGGAAAGACCAGAAACTGGGGGGAGGGAGGGTCTCATCAATGTCAGAGATCACTATAGCCTGATTACCAGTGATCCCTCCCCATTCCAGGTCACAACTCCCCCACACCTACTCTCCCTCCAGACCACCTCTCCTTAGGAGTCAGGTATGAAGGAAAACAAGAAGCCACTTAGAACATGTGGATGTCTAGAGACTTCCCTGGGAAGGGGGTGTCCAACTCCCTCCTGCAGTCCCTCTCCCTTGGCTCACCATAGGCCATCTGGCGGATGGAGATGGGCGATCTTCCGTCCTCACTCAGCGATGCTAACCCCTCATCTGCCTTCCTGGGGTAGGGTGGGGAAAACATGAGGGAAGGCAGGAATGCTCCTTTCCCTCTAATGTCCTCCCTTAGTGCCTCCTCTTCCAAACCACCACCAGGGCTGCCCCACTTCTACAGTGCAATCCTCTGCCCTCCCTTCCAGACCATCCCATCTTCTTACTTAAGCAGCTTGTAGTAGGCAAAGCGGAACACCTCCTGTAGAAGGACAGAGACCGCAGCACCAAATATCAGGAGACCATACTGGAGCCGGGCATCTGACCGGTCGGTCACATGGACCAAGATGAACCAGACCACAGAGGCCAAGAGCAGGGAGACCAGCCAGAAAAATGCCCTGAGGAAAGACAAGGGCAATCAGACAGGCAAGGATAGGGGCAGCCAGAGAAATCAAGGAGGGGAACCAACCAAAGCTGCAGCATGAAAAGTGGAAGTTAAGACTTCCGGATGGTAAGGGAAACAGGGAGGAGATAGGATAGGTATCTCCACCAAGAGAGTCTGTATGGATCTGGACGCAGGGAAAAGGGTAGAAATCTGATTAAAGAGTCTTCAGAGCGATGAGAGCCAGAGTCTACGAGCACAGTAGGGCGAGGTATCCATTCCTGGATTCTCCCTTAGGGCTGGCCGAGGTCAGCACAGCCCCCTTACAAGTCTTGGCCTTGGGCCTCCTCTGACGTCGCCGGGAGGAGTATAGGAGGAATCTGTGAGATCTCTGGAAGGTGGAAACCAACTGCGGTAGAAGGCAAATCACCCAGACCCCTGATTCGACCCTTTCCAATCTTCACCTCCCACTTGTCTCTCCCAACTCAGGCTCCCAGGTTAGCCCCAGTTCCTCCAGCCCCTTCCGGATCTCTCTCTTCGGCGCCCTCCCACGTCTCCCCGACCCCCTACTCACCCCGCGACCAAGATGATGACGCGAAGCGGGTCTCCAGCCACAGTGATCAAGAAAAGTGCAAAGGCCGGGCCGAAAGCGACGAAAGTGCATCCGAAAAACACCGCGGCCCCCATGGCTGGGCAGCTGGGGGCGGGGTGGAGGCCGGGCCAAGAGAGGCGAATGGGAAGAGCACGCCAGCTAGGGAGTACGCGTAGGGTGGCGACGCGACCCCGTGAGGGGCGCGGTGCAATGTCACCCCCGGACCCCGGGGAAGGGGTAGGGGGGGAACCGAAATCCCAGATTCAGGTCTGGGCGCCTTCCTCTACGGAAGCCGAGCAGGGGACAAACCCCGGCCGCAGCCTCTCGGCCACCTCCCATTTAATCCCCACCCCCGGAAGGCCAATGGAGAATCGGGGGGCGGGCGGGAGCTGCGGAGGCGGGGGCGTGGTTGCACAACCTGCTGGGAGTTGTAGTCCCGCTGCCCGTTTGAGCCCTCGACCTCGGTCCCGGGAGTGGCTGGAGCCGGTTAAAGGGTGTGGGCAGGGACTGGGCCTGGGTGGGGCACGGTTTCCTGGGTTCGGCTGGGCCTTGGCCGCGGTTTCCTTTCGTTATTTTCTGGGGAAGGGTGGTAGCAATCCCATCTCTTCTTGAAGAACTGTAGAGGGGGAAGATCCTGTTAGAACCTAAGGGATAAATACAAAGAGAGCACAGGATAAGGGGTGCAGAGAGATAGGGACGGGTATTGTTCTTACTTGAATGAAAGGAAATGGGCTAGAGCTACAGCCTAAGAGATGAAGGTTAGACTTAAAAGTAGGAGCTCTTTGAACAGACTAGTATAGGAAACATGCAATACGGTATCGCTAATGAAGATTTCATCTGTAATGACAAGAGAATCAGAAGCAAGAGAGCAATGCTAGGAAGGAGCTTAGAGGGGATTCAGAGTTAAAACTGTAAAAAGCAATTAGAGAGATGGGGTTGAAGGAAAATGACACGTGTGTGTGTCATGTGTCATACCCGCGTCCCACCCCCGCCCAAGTCACTCAGTTCCTTTTGTCATACTTCCTCTATTTATTTTCTGAAAGTGAACCTCAGTGGTGTCTTTTCCTCAGGCTGGAGGAAGGGGCAAGCATTTTGTATTAGAGTGAAAGAAAGTTAAAGTAGGAGAGGAGAGTATAGTAACCGATTTTAGATGGGGGTGGGGTTAGTCCTTAGGGAGAAGGTTTAGGCAAAAGAGTACCAGAATGGGAAAGTGAAGGAATCTGGAATATTGGTTTCTTTTTCTTTTCTTTTTTTTTTTTTTTTTGAGGAAGATTAGCCCTGAGGTAACATCTGCTGCCAATCCTCCTTTTTTTGCTGAGGAAGGCTGGCCCTGAGCTAACATCCGTACCCATCTTCCTCTACTTTATATGTGGGATGCCTACCACAGCATGGCTTGCCAAGCGGTGCCATGTCCGTACCCGGCATCTGAACCGGCGAACCCCAGACCCCTGAAGCAGAAGTGCACACTTAACCACTGTGCCACTGGGCCAGCCCCTGGAATATTGTTTTTGAGAGAGTAATCAAAGTACCAAAAACCCATAGAAATTGTTCAGAGAGAACCAGGCTTCCTTTCCTCTTTCCTTCCTGAAGGGATTTATGATTTAATGCATATATGGACATCCACATAAGTGTTTACATTCTTTCTTTTTGAAGATTTTATTTTTCCTTTTTTCTCCCCACAGCGCCCTGGTACATAGTTGTATACTTTTTAGTTGTGGGTCCCTCTAGTTGTGGCATGTGGGACGTCGCCTCACGATGGCTTGATGAGCAGTGCCATGTCCACGCTCAGGATCTGAACCAGCGAAACCCTAGGCCCTGAAGTGGAGCGCACGAACTTAACCACTACATTTTTTCAATGTAAATAGGAATAGATTGTATAGATTTACATGGAAAGTCACCAAGCAAATCCTCCCCCAATAAGGTTGACAGAGTGGGAGCATCCTGGCCAGTGCTCAAGGCTCTGTGTGTCTTGCTTCTGAGCCTAGCAGGCCAAGTAAGGGGAAGAGATAGGGTTAAGACAACTCTTCTCATCTCTCCTTTGGGTTTTTACCACAGCATCTGCTGACTGATGAGAGCAGGTACCAAATCTATCTCATTCATGTGTGGTTCCTCTGAGATTTGCATAGTGCCTACCTGGCTCATGGTAGATGTTGAACACATATTTATTAACCCCTTTTAAAAAAATAATAGTATTCTTTTCTTATTTGCTTGTGTGTGAACCTTGAATTGCCTATCGAACTAGGCCCAGCACACCGCCTAGCACATACTACTAAATGTTTCTGAATAGAATTGAATGATAGTGGGAAATGTAAAGCAGAGAGAAGGATAAGATGAACTCTACCCTGTCGGTTGGAATGAAGGGAACACACCAAGAGACTGAAAGTGGGAGAGGGGCGTGGCATCCACAGCAGAGAAAGAGATGATCTGCTTCCTCTCTTCCTCCATCCTGTGTCCAGAAAGTTGAGAAAGAGGTGAGGTGAGGTCAGTAGTTACCAGAGAGGAAATAACTGGCCTTGGCTGAGAGATTTTGATCAGAAGCAATGCAGCAGGTGTTTTGATAGTCGGACAATGGCGTTGATATTGCTCCTCTTCGCAGTCCAAGATAGGCAGAAGGGAGGGACTATTTTCAGTCAAGAAAAATGCTTATCACTTCCTCAGAACATTTTGACTTTCAAGAAAGACTGAGATCAAGCCTCAGAGAGAAGGGCAACTCTGGATGGTGATGGTAAGTGAGGGACAGTGAGAGGCAGGGTGAGCTGCTTTTTTTTTTTATAGCAAGCCTTTTTTTTTTCTTTTGAAGATTGGCCCTGAGATAACATCTGTTGCCAATCTTCCTGGTTTTTGTTTTTTTCTCTCCCCAAGGCCCCAGTACATAGTTGTATATCCTCCTTGTAGGTCATTCTACTTCCTCCATGTGGGATACCGCCACAGCATGGCTTGATGAGCGGTGTGTAAGTCTGCACCCAGGATCCGAAAGGGAGAACCCTTGGCAGCCAAAGTGGAGCGCACAAACTTAATCACTCAGCCACGGGGAGGCCCCAAGGGTGAGCTTCTTGTGAGGCCTGGAAGAGAAGGAAGGAAAGGAGGGGAGAAGGGAAGCTCCTTGGTAGGTTAGGTTTTGGGGGGCAGGGGAGAGGCATTGTTTTTTTGGTAGTGGCAGTGAGAATCCTGAATGGATCTAATCTAGGGCTAGGGGAGCTCACTGAACGTGTCCACATCAGAACCCACTTTGTCTCTCTTAATCTGGGCAGCTCTGGCGGAGGACTGGACCGGTAGTAACTGATGATGATCTAGTCCATGAGCAAGTGGTCAGGGAATCCCACCCACTGAGTGAAGAGTTGCTGCAGCTCCCTCCCTGCTTTGGAGGAGGGCGGGAGGCGGGGTTAAGTTTGGTGGGAAACGCTGTAATTTCCTTTTTCGCTTTCACGGCAATAGTGCACAATCCAGAATGAATATCTTCTTTGTAGCCATCCTTGCTGTGCCACTTATCCTAGGTAAGTTCACTTCTCTCCCTGAGCTTTTGGGCCAGGTATTCTACCATAAATAGGGTGGGAGAAAAGAAAATGAGGAGAGGGTGAGAGGTGCAGTTCCATGGTGAGTGATAACTCTCATCTGTGCTTGAGTCCACTGTCGGGGCGGAGGGGAGATCCAGAACGAGCCTGGAAAGGGGGAGGAAAGCTGAATCCTGTCAAAGAAGAGATGGCTGATGGGGATAGAGCCCATTAGCCCAGACATGGGGAGGTCCTAACAAGAGTGAATTCAGCTCTCCATCGCTACAGAGTTGAACAAGGTGAGAGGGACTAAAGAGAGTGAAGGAGAGAGGGGGACTCTGAAGTGGGCAGTCTGAAGCTAGTGAGGGAAGACAGGGTATCTTCTTTCCGAGAGAGTTGGAGAAAAAATCTTGTATTAGTAAAGACAGAAGTGAGGATGGCCTTTACGATAGTGGAAAACTGGCTGCCTTCAGGGACAGGGTCTCCAAAGCAGCTTGGCTCCTTCCCTCCTTTGTTCCCAGTCTCCCAGGTGCTCTCATTGTTTCCTTTTCCTCCAGATTCTTGTGTCATCTCATGGTATTAAGGGAGAGCATTCAAGGAGCTTAGGGAAATGTTTAGCAGGAGGCCTAGAATTCTTGACAATTGTGTTAAAGTCACATATTTTTAGTTCTGGGAAGGAAGAAAAACTAATGCAGATGGATCATTTAGTCCAGTTGACTCATTTTAAGAAAATGGATGTTAAATGGCCTGTTCCTGATTTTTCTATTAGCTGTAAACCTGAAACTAAAACCCAAGTCTAAAAGCCTCAGGGTGTGTGTGTGTTCCTTATTTGTGAGAGACATTGATAAGAGAAGATCCTTTAAAAATATAATACTGTCTGGAGCATACAGAATAGTTGATTTTGGGTTCTTGATTTCTGGTCTCTCTCTGATTCCTATCTTTTTCAGGTGTAGTTTTCATTTTGGGTTTACAGTATGTGACATGATCTGTTTTCTGTTCTGGGAGTTCCTGGATTGAAAGGGCACAGAGTAACAGGCTTCATCACAGATATGGAGCCCAGAAGACTGAGAAGGGTTTCAAAGTGCAAAGGCAGGGAGATAGTAGGACCCTTGGAAGGGAGGCCAAGAGAAAGGAATCTGATAGAACTGAGATCAACTTCAGGCGTCCTTCTGTTGCTAAGGAGTTCCAGGTGCCCTTTGACTTCTAGTCCTTGTCCCCATAGGACAAGAATATGAGGATGAAGAAGTACTGGAAGAGGATGATTATTATCAGGTGGTCTATTATTACACAGTCACCCCCAATTATGGTGAGTATGTGTAAGGCTCTGGCCCTTAGCAGGATGGAGAGAGGCCCTTAGTCTGAAGTCTCGTCTTTCTCTTTGCAATGGAGCAACGCGGACAGAGAGAAATTTGGCTATCAGCAAAGACTATCAAGGCTCATGATGTTATTTCTCAAGCTAGTGATTTTTAATTCCTTGGAAACTTGTTGAAACAATTTGAATATTTTCAAATCTGTAAATTATTTTGGATACCTGGTTGAAAATATAAGTGCATACACATTCACAAACACTTTTGACATTAAAGTTCTTTAGAATTAGATTATATCAGTAAATTTTACAACTTGAGCAAGTTGAAGTGTTCTGAGCAGCTTCTTCCTCTTCTCATTTCTAGATTTAGTGCTACCTTTTTCCTTGTTACCACTGATTTTTTCCTCCTCCCCAGATGACTTTGGTGTAAATTTCACTGTTGATTACTCCCTGTTTGAGTCAGAGGACAGGCTGGTAAGTGATCTCTACACGTAAGTGGGTCAGGATAGGTAACTGTTAAAAAGAAACTGGGCAATGTTGAAATGTAAGTGATTAGCAGGAACATAAATGAATTAGGTGAAAGGAAACTAAGTAGTGGGCCGGAAACAGATTTGTTAACCACCGCTGGGGAGGAGAATAAAGTAGGTTGGCTAAGATGCTGAGAGAGGGGGGCAGTCTTTGAGTTAAGGGAATTAGTGAATGAGGTGGGTACATAATCCATACAAACATAAAGTAGGGAGGATGCCTGAGCTTAAGTCTTGGGTGGGGGCTGGAGGAAGTGGGGGGTGGGTGAAGGAGAGAAGAACTCTAAATAGAGAATCTACGAATCTATGAGGAACTTGGGAGGAGGCAATGATAACTCTGTGTTTCCCAATCCTACTGAGGGCAGAACAGGTTGGATAAGGAGGTAATGGAACCAGCAGAGACTACCATTAGTCCTGAAACAGAACATGCAGACCATCAGAAGCCTGTAACGGTGAAACCAGTGACAATGGAACCAGTGAGTGGACTGGGTATAAGCGGGGAGGGAGACAAGATATCCCTTACCCTGGATAGATCCCAGGGCTGATGATTTGCAGCAGAGGGAGGACTGGAATACCTGGCTTTGGTGGATGGGGGAACCAAATAACTAGTACTGCAATGCAGGTGTTCATCCCACCTTGGCCGTTGTCTTTCACTGAGATTTAATACTAAGCCTGTATACAGAACACTGGGAATATTTGGTGCAGCTAAATTTCAGTGCAGTAGTACTTAATGTGTATGTAACCTATGCCTAAAGCTGCAAGATGCTGATGATGATGGAAAAGAAATCTATGATGTTGTTATTGCCCTCAAGTATTTATAAAACTCAAGTTTACATTTATGAAACATTTAGATAAAAATGAAAAAGGTTGCAACAATGTTAAATTACATATAAATTTAAAAGCATATGACATAGACAAGTGCTTTAGGCAGTGGAAGGAGAGAGATCAGTATAGGGTGGAGTTGTCTGGAAGACTTTTAGGAGGTGATTGTGCTTAAGGTACACTTTGAAGAATAACTGAGTTTTTGACTGATGGTAACTTACAAAAGGATGAAAGCAATTAGAAGGAAGAATAGATATTCCAAGAGTGAAAAAACTGCATAAATGAGGGGGATAGAACAAGCATAGCATGTTTAGTGGATGGGGTATGATTGAAGGAGAGGGTGTATGGAAAGGGACAGTGGAAAATTAAAAAATAAAATTTACAAGGCTTCTAGTATTTGCTTGGTAATTTCATATATGGCAAGATAGGGCCAAATTATAGAAAGTCTGAAATGTCAGGCTGAAGTTTGGACTTAAAAGCAACAGGGAGCCTCGTAAGTTCTTTGGTATGGTAAAGACAATGAAAGTAGTATTTTAGAAAAACTATTTGTCTGCTTGTATGCAGGATGCAATGAAGTGGAGAGAGATTCATGAGATTTGCATCCTTCCAGAAACAATTCATTAAAGGCCTGGACTAGGGAAGTGATGTTTTCAAGGGACAGGAGAAAAATAAGAAATATTTTGAAGACAATAGCTTACTTCAGTGATAATTTCATATGAGCAATAAATGAGGAGAGAGCTAAAATAACTTATAAGTTTTAAACACGGATGTCTGAGAAAATTGTCGACCAAATGGGAACTGTAGGAGGTCAGAGTGGTTTAGGAGTGAAGTTATAAATTTGGCATTGGCCAAGGTGAATTCATGGTAACAGGCCTATGAGGGTGCTCTAAAGGTAGCTGAACTAGGTCGGGGCTACAGTTCTAACTGCAAAGTCACAGTTGCAAAAGTGTACGAGCTCTGGCAACGGCCCCATGGCCGAGTGGTTAAGTTCTTTTTTTTTTTTTTGGAGGAAGATTAGCCCTGAGCTAACTTCTGCCAGTCCTCCTCTTTTTTCCTGAGGAAGCCTGGCCCTGAGCTAACATCCGTGCCCATCTTCCTCTACTTTATACGTGGGACGCCTACCACAGCATGGCGTACCAAGCCAGCGAACCCCCGGCCGCCGAGAAGCGGAACGTGCGAACTTAACTGCTGCGCCACCTGGCCGGCCCTGAGTTGTTAAGTTCTTGAGCTCTGCTTGGGTGGCCCAGGGTTTTGCTGGTTCCAATCCTAGGCAGGTACATGGCACCACTCATCAGGCCGTACTGAGGCAGCATCCCACATAGCACAACTAGAAGGACCAGCAACTAGAATATACAACTATGTTCTGGGGGTTTGGGAAGAACAAGAAGAAAAAAAAATGACTGGCAACAGATGTTAGCTCAGGTACCAATCTTTAAAAAAAGAAGGGAAAAAAAAGTATATGAGCTTAGCAGAGCCAGTATACACAGAAGACCAAAAAGCCAACGACTGTGCCTGTAGTTAGTAGAAGGAGGAGGAATCATCCCAGGACATGGAGTAGAATTGATTGGAGAGGTAGGCAGATAGCCAAGTAGAGTCTAGAAAAGAAAGTTTAATATAATCAATCGAAAGCTACCAAGAGACCAAGGAGAAGGAGGTCGTTGGTAACCCCAAAGAAAGCAGGTTTTTTTTTTTAAACAACTAACTTTATTTTATTTATTTATCTTTTTTCTGCTTTTTCTACCCAAATCCCCCCAGTACATAGTTGAACATTTTAGTTGTGGGTCCTTCTAGTTGTGGCATATGGAACACTGCCTCAGCATGGCCTGATGAGCCGTGCTATGTCTGCGCCCAGAATTCAAATGGGCACAACCCTGGATCGCTGAAGCGGAGCACGTGAACTTAACCACTCGGCCACGGGGCCAGCCCTGAAAGCAGTTTTAATTGAATGGTTGGAGCAAAAGCTAGATTTTGTGGAGTTAAAGGGGGAGTATGTTGTGAAGAAGTGGAGGGATAGTATAGACCAACCATTTGAGAAATCTGATAATGAACAAAGAGAAGCAACAGCTAGAAAGGGCAACCAGGAGCAAAGTACAGCCTGAATATGAGTTGAACGCAGATGGGAGGAGTCAGTAGGAATGCAAAGCTGATGATTGACAACAAGGACAGATAAATTTTTTAAAGTATATCATAGGCTCCCTTTAGATTGTAAACTCCTTGAGGACAGGAGCCATGTCTCAATTATATTTATATCCCCCCTGTAACACCTAGCACAGTGACTAGCATAATGTCATACACATAACAGATAAGAAATACATGTCATTGAATTGAATCAGGCCTCCCCTGGTATGGTCAGGAATGGCTGAAAGGCACAGAGGAAAGGACTCCTTGTAGTGATGAGGAGGAGGGCTGGATCTTTCTCTGAGTCCAGAGGAAAGGAAGACAGAGGTTGGGTAAAGGGATGGCTATTCTTCCGGAGGGGGTGGGGGTGGTAGGAAGGATGACACTGGCCTGCTGTGGTGTGATGTCTGTATTTTAGCAGAGTCCAGATCTGACTGATGCTGCATCCAGTCTGCAGAGTCCTGTTCCCCTCCTCCTGTCCTGGGCCCTCGTTCAGGGCGGGATGTATTTCACGTAGAAGGTGAGAGTGCAGCCGTTGGCCTTGGGGGAGTTGTGAAGCAGTTTTTACCAGTATCTCTGGCTAGTGTTTCTAGCATGGTCAATTCTCAGTGGCTTAAAAGAACAGGGATCACATTTAGAAAAATCTTATCTAACTTTAAAGAAGTTTAGGAGATGTTGAGGCAAGGACTTTTGTAATAAGTCTTTACTTTTTCTGAACTGGGAGGATTTCAGGACCTCGTAGAGCAGAAGCAGGTGGAATGGAAATGAAACCTGTCTAGGTTTGCGGTCTGCCTTGAGTAATTAAAGCTGGTTCCAGCCTAGCTGTCATTTAAGGCATAGGAAGTGCCAAGGGCAAAATGGGAGGGGCATTACAACCGGTAGAGTCAAGAGGCAAAGTTCAGAGGCAGAGGGGTAGTGTTTCCCTAATGTAGGGGAGAAATCATTGGGGAAATGAGGAGGGAAGAGAAATCTGTATTACAGGGAAGGGATTTAGGTTGAGATTCTAAACACTATGGGGCATGAAGAGTTTTAGCAGAAGGAAGGAGTGAAGAGGAGAGGGGACACATCTTCCAGGAGAAGTCATGGGGAGATCTAGCTCAGAATATGAAATGTGTGGAGTTTTCATCGAGGTGGGGGCATGGAGCAATTTCCTGAGTCCCCTGACCCTGTGGGGCTTTTTTTCCCCTTTCTTTGCTTTTTTAGGAGAGAGAAGGCTGCTACGACTCTTTGGATGGGGATTTGGGAAGATGAAATTGGAAGATAAAATAAATGAAATAATCTGGTTACTCTCTACTCCTTCATGAGAGTCTGTTCTAAAGCCACAACACTAAAGAGAGCACCAGGATATGGGGGTGGGAAGGGATTAGAAAAGGAGTTAGGTGACAATAGAATTTAAGGGAATTATTAGGACTGTAAATAAACCTGAAATTTGGGGAAGAATGGAGAAGAGCACCCACAGACAACAGGTTTACCACAGTCCATAATTCCCTCTTATTCTGTTGCTTTATTATATACGGTGTTGAGACAATGTGTTTGGGGAAAGAGTTGAGGTTTATTTAGAACACTTTTTTCTTTTTATAAAATAAGCACATTGTTAAACATATGTAAAATATCAAAAACTACTTAGAATAGATTTTTAAAATTCACACCCTCCTCCATTTACACGCTCCTACCCCCACTTCACCAGCAGCAATGTGCCTTTTCCAGTTAGTAATTAGGGCAGGCAGGGACATACTTTAAAATTTTTTTTCTCTGTCCTCGGGACCCTAATCAGAACTGGGCTGCCCCCTTGTGGTCTCTTCGATGTCACAGCTTCAATCAGTCCACAGTCCCTGAATCCCTATCCCCTTCTCTACACTGTACTTTAAATAACGCAAGAGGCAGCGAATAGTAAACTCCGGACTTGCCACCTCCCTCCTTCAGAGCCTTTCGTATCTTCACCAGCGGACAAACGATGAAACTGAAGCTGGACAAAGGCATAACCTAGGAGATCAAGAACCTACCCTCACTCTGTTCCCTGTGCTAGGAATCACAGAATTCAGGGCGCAGGGTCCAAGGAGCCCGGGTAGAAAAGTGAGGAACAACCGAGTTCGGCTTTGACCTCTAAAGTCGAGGCGGGCTGGCATCTGAGCTGGTAACGTGCGTGACGGGTTATGTAAAGGGAAGGGCTGGAGGAGGCGCCCCAGGGGGGGCCGCGGAGAGAACGCGGTGTTCTCGGCAGCAGTCCTCAACCCTCCTCACTCAGCAGGGCAGGAGGCACCCAACTTGTAGGAGAAGGAGGAGGAGGGGAGAGTGAAACAGAGACCCGGGAGTCACGAGGGCTGGGCCGCTGAGGGGGGAGAGGATACACTATGGCACACATCCATTCTCTCACACACGTTGCCGATCCAAGTCGCTGACGGTTTCCACGTGCTGCACTCGTGAGCCGAGGCGCTCAAAGAGGGGGCAGAGAGGTCGGCTCCCGAGGAGGAGCCAGGAATCCCACATCTCGAGACACGCGCCTCAGGTCACACAACCAGCTTGCACACTCCAACCACGAGTCTCCGGCGCACCACCACCCTATTTAAGGCCACGGGCTCCGCCCTTTTCCTCCCCTCGCTTCTTTTCCGCTCTTTTTCCATCCTCCTCCTTTTCTCATCACCGGGTGCTCTCTGCTAGCCGCATGTAGGGGCGGAGCACGGAATGCTTCCCTTCCAACCAATCGTCACCTGACTACCTCTCTATTGGCCGAGCCCCTGTATGCTGTAGCAAATGGGATGTGAAATTCAGTAACGAGGGTCACGTGCCACCGGCTAGACAACCAATGAGGATGTGAGGTCTGTGTACGCAGGGGGAAAGCACGTGCCGAGCCGCACGTGTCTGGGAGGGGGAAGGGGCGGGACCTACTGGGAGAGAGGCGGAGGTGGGTAGCCTAGACTGGGAGAGTCTGAGAAGGAGCTGGAGACAGCCTAGGCTGAGCCGACCAACACAGGTGAGGAGACTCGGAGGACCGGGAGCGATCTGCGCGAGAGGATCAGACCCGGAGGAAGTGGGTTTAGGGACCGAAAGCCGATCTTGGTGTTGGGAGGGATCGCATCACGTGGCAGGCGCGATTGGAGAGGGTCCGCAGGTATCCTGATAGAAAAGATTGGGAAAAGGCAGGAGGTCTCTTTGAGCGCGGTTCCTACAGGGTCACTAGTTGGGTTCGAGTGCCGGAGATTTACGGCTTGCTGGTGTCGTGACCGCAGAGATAGGCTCGCTGCGAGGTCAGATTGGGTACAGACCAGGCGAGCAACCAGGCTGGGGGAAGGTGTCAAGTCAGGTAATTTACTCTAAACTCAGGAAAGAAAGAACAGAGCCCGCGTCGGCTAAGAGCTGCTCTGCGGAGGTCAGAGAGGCCGTCCAGGTTCTTAATGGAGGGGAGGAGGCGGGGGAGATGACTTTCTCTATTGTCTTTGAGACAGGTAATATTGGGGAGAGAGGGGAGAGATATTATCCCTGACAGTACACCCCAGTCTCCGAGTCCTTTTCCTAATCCTCAGATTCTGGTTTCAAACTCCCTCGCTTTGCTCTTCAGTTGCAGGTTCGGATCTTTGGGTACTCCGGGAGCTGCTCTCCAGTCCCTGCTTCTGAATCTATGGATTCTCCATCTAGCGTTTCTTCCTATTCTTCCTACTGTCTCTCTTCCTCTTTTTCCACCTCCCCAGTGAACAGTGACTTTGGCTTCCCCTCTGATAGTGAGGGGGAGGACAAGGGGACCCTTGGCCCCAACCTAGGCACTGTCGGGCAGAGGCCAGGTGCTCGGCCCAGCCCTGGTCCTATCCGCTGCAGGCAACGACCCAAGGTTTCCAGTAACCAACATACAGCATCTCACTCGGAACAGCAGGGATTGGCTTCTCCCATGGCAGGATCTGGGGTCAAAAGACCAAGAGATGGTGAATTGGAGACCAGTCTAAACATCCAAGGTTATACCACAGAAGGAGATCTGCTGTTTGCTCAGAAGGTAAGAGAAAGCAGGTGAAAGGAGACACTACTGGAGTGGCTTAGCGCCCAGCTGTTTGGTAAGGGCCTTATGAGGTAAGGCCCCTATGAGGATAGTATTGGCTCCCAGATCTGGAGGTGGAGGAAGACTGAGTCCTGGTGTGGGCAGTTCTTAGCCTCCTTAGCCTTTGTCCTGTTTTTCTGCAGTGCAGAGAACTCCAAGGATTCATACGTCCTCTCACAGATCTACTGAATGGGCTCAAGATGGGTCGCTTTGAGAGAGGTAATTATCTGATTAGCTGCATTCATTTGGTCTAGGTTCATCTTTCTCTCTCTTAATGTTTTAAATGTCTGTTTCTCTTAAATCTTTGTTTGGGGCCTGGATTATTCTTTTTTTGCTTCTGTGACTTAATTTCTTTAAGTGAATCAATTTTAAGCCCCTTCTGTCCTTCCTTTACCTGACTAAATTCTTGAATCTCAATCCTTGATCTCTCTGTCTCTCCCTGACCCCAGGATTGAGCAGTTTCCAGCAGAGTGTGGCAATGGACAGGATCCAGCGTATCGTAGGTGTTCTGCAGAAGCCACAGATGGGGTAAGTCCCCCCTGGTTCTTTCCTAAGTACTTCATAAAAAAGGAAATATCTCCAGTCCTGTTTTGTTGCTTTTTTTACACTTAACAGCTTAAAAAAAAAAATGTCCTTTTTTACAGGGAGCGTTATCTAGGGACCCTGCTACAGGTAGAAGGGATGTTAAAGACTTGGTTTCCTCATATAGCTGCCCAGAAGTCATCATTGGGTAGTAGCAGGCACCAGCTGACCAAGGTAAGAACTTATAAACCTGAGGAAGAGGTGGGAAAACAGCCAAGGAAATGAAGTGTATATGCAGAAATGGGCTCCCTCTTCCATTTTCTTCTGGGTCTTTTCTTCTTTTCAACAAGTTTTTTTCAGGGAAGGGAACGCCTAATCTTCCTTCATTGTGTTGATTCCTAGATGTTTTTTATTCCATTTTGTTTGGGTCATTGTGAAGAACTCCTTGAAGTTTAGCCCTCTCCCTCATGTTGCAGCTTAGCTGCTTTCTGCATAAATACAGAAGGCTTCTTACCTGGCCAAATGAGTCATGCAGGAAGATTCCTCAGCTTCTCTCTACAAATCCTTTCTCCTCTGCTGCCTCTAAAACCCTTTCCCTCTCCCTCTTTTTACTCCTGCTCGAGGATCCTTGTACCAAACCCTCTTGGAAGCCTGGGTTTCAAGGACTGGTCATAAGAGGTACATCACCAGGAGGGGAGGAGGGCACTCATGGGGCACCCAGAGATGGAGTGTTGGATAGATTCTTACACCTAGTGTGGAAGTGACCTATCTTCTGTGCCTTCAAATAACAGGGTATTTAGGGGGCACTCAAATGATGGGGAGGGGAAAGTCTCCTGAAGATAAAGGATAGTCCTTGTTTTCAACTACCAAAATTATTATTGCTGTGGGAATAATTGATTTAAAAATAAGCAGGAGGATGTTGCCTGCATATTAATTTATACTTCTTAAGCAACTCAACATAGGAAATTAGAATTTAAAATACAGAAATTGAGAAATGATGATTCCAATTAAAAATAGACTTTTAAAAAAGAAGTTCTAAAATAAATTACAAATTATAAATTCATTTTAACCTGTGGAACTGTTTATTTTGTATACGTCTGGATATCTAGTGCCTAACATAGTGTGTGGTACATAGTAGGCCCTCAAGTACTTGTTAAATAAATGAAAGTATAATTTGATCACTCAAACTTTTCGTTAATCATAGTCTAGCAGGAAATTATCTGTTGCATAAAACAAGCTATATTTGTATTGCAGAGTTCCCAAGGAAAACAAAGCTTTAAGCAACCAGCTGGAGTTAATCTGAAAGCTTTCTTATATAATTGTTTCCTCTTTTCTCCCCCTCCCTAGCATTTTCCAAGCCACCAAGGTTATCCAACTGCTTCTTCTCCTGCACCTCCCAAGGAAAAGATGGACCAGACACGGCTAGGACATCTAGTATTGAAACCAAAGCAGCCTTGGCACCTCCCTCAATGGCCAGCTATGAACCTCACTTGGATCCACACCACTCCAATTTGCAACCCCCCTCTAAGTTCCCCAGGTACTATCTCCTTTAGCCATAGTCCTTTAGGCACTGGAACCAGCATTGGAGTCATCCTTTTCCTCCAGCATGGAGTGCAGCCCTTCACCCACTCTGCCCCAACCACTCCAGTCCTACCTACTACTGCAACTCCTGTCATCCCTGGTGATCCTAAGAAACTATCTGGAGAGGGACTTCGTTGCCACAGTTTGCCAGTAACTCTATCAGACTGGAGCTGTACCTTGTCTTCTCCTGGTCTACCCACCATGACCAGAGAGATGAATGTAAGACACCTAAAGCAGATGAGAAGCCTTCCTCCAATTGCTCCTGATGTCCGTCCTCTCAAGCCCTAATCCAGGACTTGAGACTATGGTTTATAATTTGTGTGAATGTATGTCTACTTATATATATATTTTAATGTGTGCATTTGTGTTGAAGGAAGATAAATCCTTTCTGATTAAAGAAATTTTATACCTAAACAGTTTGCTGATTGGGGGAAATTGAAACCTTCTGTTTAAAATACCAATATTTATCTTCTGAGGTGCAAAAAAGAAGAAAGGGGGATGGGAACACTTGTGAACATTAGCTCCACCAAGTTAGAAGTCTGGATTGGACAATATAAGTCCTGCGGGAGAGGAAAAGGAACTCTCTGCTGCTGTCCTAGGGAACACCCTTGGGACAGTTACAGGGTTCAGAGTTGGGTTTGTTTTTTCATTCAGGCTCAGAGACTAGTACCTTTCCCTTTGTGTCTCTTGCTCTTGTAATCTTCCAGCTGGCCCAGACTAGCAGGTTCTTCTGCTCTGGGCTGGCTCTTTGCTTTGATGGGAGCTATTGATGCTTGTGGATAAATGCATATGTAATCTACTGCTGCCTGAAAAGGGACACAAGAACCAGAAAAGGCACTGTCGTTGCTAGTTTTGAAGAGGAAGGGGCACCCTAGAACTGTCAGAATGGGGAATCCCCTCAGACCCTGGGCGTCATCCTTATTCAAAAAGCTGCAGCTGCTAAATGTATGCTAGACTAAGGAAAACTACCCAGTGTTATCAGGAGGCAAAAATGAAGTCTGTGAATTTACCTACATCTACCCTTCTCCGTATATTACTCTGATTTGTCCCAGTTTCCAAAAGAACAATGTCCTCTTCCATCCTAAGCCTTTGCAGTGTACCAAACTACTTAGTCATTTTAGTTATTGCTTATCGGCTCTTTAGCATGTTTCTCATACTAGTGATACATCTTTCCCCTATTTCTCAAGTTCTCGGTTTTCAGTGAATAATTGTCTCCTTTTACGTCAGAGAACATGACCTCCTTTCTAAGGCAAACCTCTCTATGCTTTTGATTACCATCCACCTCTCGAACTTTTGCTGTATCACTTATCCCCTCTTTATCTTGTAACTGCAATTTGTTATTGCATTATTTATTATTTATTGCTTTCTTCTAGAAGTAATAATTATTCCTCCTACAGTTGTGATCAGGTCCCCCCTTCTTGAAAACATCTCTTCAGCCTGATTGTCCTCTTTCTCATCTTTTCTCCATAATTCTTGACAGAGTAGTCTTAATCATACTCTTCCTGAAAGAGGGAGTTCCTACCACTCAATTCTTAACCTCTCGCAGCCTAGCTTCTACTGCTATCTCTCTACTGCACCTTCCTAAATCACTAATGATCTCACAGAATTAGGGTATTATAATATAGCTTCCACCCAATCAATAGCAAGACCAGGGGCCTTTAAAAAGGCTATGTGCTTCATGGTCTCTATATCATTTGATTCTGCCTACTGAAACTCTCCTCCCTTGGATCCCATGACAGCACATTATCCTAATTCTCCTCTTACCTATTTGGCAGCAACTTCTGTATCTCTTAATGGCCCCACTTCTGCCCACTGCAGAGTTGTGGGTGTCCCCCCAGGCTCAGTCCTTGGCCCTTTACTCTTCTCTGACTACATTCTTTCACTTAAAGCTTTCATCTTCTCTCATGGCTTTAATTTAAAAGTCCCAGTCTCTCCCCTGAGACGGCATACTGAATGTCTGCTAGACAGTTCTATTTACATATTACTAACAATAAAACTTATTGAAAATTTCAGCATTTTAGAGCCAAGAGGTACCTTTTGTATCTAATTCTACCCCCTCATTTTATATATGAGGAAACTTAGGTGGCTTAGGCAAGACAACACAATGTGTGGCACACAACTCTTGGTTTCCAGTCTGGTGCTTTATTCAGTGCTCACCAATCAAAATATTATCTTTCTTTTAAAGATGTCCTGTTCTGTCTGCCTTTTTACAGTCTCTTTTTCTTCTGTTAGTGCTGTCTATGGTACTGTCATTTTTCTAGATAACTAGGTTTAAAACTTAGTGCCATTCAGTCACCAAATGCTTTTTATTCTGTATTTGGAATGTCTCTTAAAATCCATTTCTTCCTATCCATTCTGTTGCCACTTCTCTAGTCTAAACTTTTTTTTTCTGCTTTTTATCCCAAAATCCCCCCAGTACCTAGTTGTATATATTAGTTGTGGGTCCTTCTGGTCTAAACTTTGACTATAGCAATAGCCTCTCTTACCTCTAATCCCTTCTCGCTGATAACGAGATTAATTTTCTAGAACAGTGGAACCAGAACAGTGCTTTGCATGTCATTCCCTATTCAAATCCTTTAATGACTCCTCAATGCTTTGAGAAAAAAAGCCAAAAACCTTTAGTCAAGGCCTCTATTTCTCCCTCTGTTCCTCTGCAGGATCCCTCTGTCCAGTTTATATGCCCTGAACACTGTAAGCCTTTTTTCCTTGAAACTCCATGTTTATGCTGTTCATCTTGCCCAGCCTTTCCTGCTTCTGTTAACCAAACCCTGCCTTTCTTTCAATGACAAACTCAAGTCCCTCTCTCAATTATTCTCTCCATTAAACGTGATATATAGGCTCAGTTTTTGACCCTTTACTCTATCAAATGAGATTTTGTACATAACAGGCCTAGTACAAGGTTTGGTATATAATAGACTCTCAAAAATGTTGCTTTTCCCTTTCCTTTCTTTCAAAATATTTTTATATTATATCCCATTTGATTCCCATGACAAATTTTGTGTGACTGAGGGCAGATATCAGTCCCATTTTACAGATGAGGAGCTAGACTTAGAGTTTACCAGAGGTCAGCAAGAGCCAGATAGTAAATATTCTAGACTTTGTGGGCCATGTATTTCTGTTGCAAGTACCCAACTTTGCCATTGTAGCCCAAAGCAGCCATACCTAATATATAAACAAATGAGCACAGTTGCTTTCCTGTATGGTTTTCTTTACAAAAACAGGGTGGAGCTAGATTTGACCTGTAGGCAGTAGTTTGCAGACTCCTGGTTTAAGTGACTTGTTCAAGGTCATATGCCTGATAAGTATCCGAATTTGGATAGAATCCAGATTTCCTGACTTCTAATCCAGTGCTTTTCTATCATATTATGCTATTACCTATCTATTTTGCATTTATTATATATTACCTTGTTTTACTGTTTATCTTATATCTACGCACTGTCCTCTCGTGGTCCAAAACACTGGAATGGTATCAACAGTACCAGCCAGAGTAGGCATTCAGTAAGTTCATTGATAAACATAATGATGTCCCAGTCTAGCTCTATTTTGGTACTTTGAACCTGGCTGACTCTGAAGCTGGCTTCAGTTTTTGTGTGTGTTCTATCAGCATAATTGATGGAGGATGCATCGGTGTGTATGTACCTGTGTGTTTTAGGGGAGGTACTCAAAAAACCTTACTACACAAGTACCTGCTTGGGACCTGCTTTCTTCCTTTGATCCTTTCTCTACTGTTTTCCAGTAGCCATTAGATCGGAACTTACGTGAATAACCATAAATGGATATGTAAAAGTAACATACGAATAAAACAAAAGGAAGGGTGTCTCCACAGTGAGGAAGAAATAAAAAAGATATTTCGGGACTGTCCATGGTTAGGTTTGCATGCACTGCTTCAGCGGCACAGAGTTTCACCAGTTCGGATCCTGGGCATGGACATGGCACCCCTCATCAGGCCATGCTGAGGCAGCATCCCACATGCCACAACTACAAGGACCTACAACTACAATATACAACTACGTACTGGGGGGATTTGGGGAGAAGAAGAGGAAGAAGAAGAAGATTGGCAACAGATGTTAGCTCAGGTGCCAATCTTTAAAAAATATATATATTAAAAACATATATTTCTACTCGGTCTCACTAGGAGGCAAATGGGATAGAAGCCGACTTACAAAAGTCTTTGATTCTAAATCTTGCAGATGTTTTCCAATTATTTAGTGACCTCACTTTATTTAGTGAAACGGTTGGGAAGATGATGGAGTAGGAAACTCACGGTTTGTTCATTTCTTTTCCTTAGTTTTTAGGCAACTAAGGGGTGTGAAGCTGTTTTTCATTCGGAGAGCAGATATCAAAGAATCTATGTCCTTTGCGAAAAGAAAACAGGAAGCACACTCAGGAAGCTTCGCATATGTCTCTCATTTTCCTTCCAGAAAAAGAAATGGCTTAAATATCTATTAAGGATTTAAGGAGATTAAGGGGTACGGAATCGGGCTGAGCTTCTCAGGGGCTGAAGGACGACGACTCCATGAGAAGGCGAGACCCTATTTTAGGGGAATTTAAGGCAACAAATATTTTGCTTTTTCAGGTGTTGAGTCCAGGCCCTGGGGGTGGGGAAATTTAGGGGAGCGGAAAGCCCGCTAACCCGGGCCCGAAAGAACGTTGTCCAGGTTTCCCCATAGCTTTCTCCTTCCAGCCTCCGTTTCTTTGCGCAGCGCTGGAGACTACGTATTTCCGCTTCCGGTCGCTAGCTAGCGCCGCGTCGGCTACGTCCTGAGTGCGCGGGGTGAGGAGCTAGTGCAGCCGATGGGGAAAGGCGGCTGTGGCGGCAGGGCAGGGTTGGGCGCTATTACCCCCTTTCCGAAATGCCGAGAAAGACTCGGTTCCCAACTCCCACCCCAAATCCTCCTGGGGCCATGAGCGGGAATTGGGCGGGGTGTAGGGGGCCCTGCGGTGTGTCCCGGTCCTCGGGTGCCCAGCCACGTAAATCTCCATGGTGACGCCCTGCCACCGTCTCTTTTCTTCCCTATGGTAAGGTTTGTATTGGCAAAGAGAACGAGGGAGTCCTGATAACGATTCGCGTGTACTTTCTAGGATAAGAGGACTTCCACATGCCCGTGTTTTGCATGTTCCCGTGCACGTTGCATTTCTAGACCTTGAATAAGCCACGCGGAAGAGTGTGTATTCTGTTTTGTTTGTCTTACCTGGTCTCTATACTTTCCTCCTCCTCTCTCCATCATCCCTTTAGGTCCTGCAGAGTGCAGACTTAAATCCAAGGTTATGGCAAAACACCTGAAGTTCATTGCCAGGACTGTGATGGTACAGGAAGGGAACGTGGAGGGTGCATATAGGACCCTCAACAGGTAACTGTTATGGGACCAGAGTCATGCCTAGACCAGCTCTCTTGGGAAGTGCAGTGGTTATTCTCTCCCTTCCCCTATCATAGATTGTTCTCAAACTAGTGCCAGTCCAGGTGTTTACAGTCTCTTGAAACTTCTCAGCCCCTCAGCTTTTTATCTTAAAAATGAAGCTCTTGGGGCCTGTCTAGTGGCGTAGTGGTTAAGTTTGTGTGGTGGCCTGGGGTACACAGGTTTGGACACCGGGCACGGACCTAGCACCGCTGGTCAAGCCACACTGTGTCAGCATCCCACATAAAATAGAGGAAGATTGGCACAGATGTTAGCTCAGGGCCAGTCTTCCTCACAAAAAAAAGCAGCGGCAGCTGTTCCCCAAACCTGCCTGTATGAAGCTTATTCATTAGCAATCATCCCTTTCACAATGAACCTGAATTCTATCCACGACTTAAAAAAGAGCCAAAGCGAAAATGAATATATAAAATTGCTAGGATCAGGAACACAGTCCATGATAAACAGAATGCTAAGGGAGGGATTGTTGTGGGACAAGGCCAGTCGAAGAGATGAATTCAGATTTGGGATCTTGGAGGGGCAAGCAAGAGATGGAAAAGCATTACAGGTTTAAAGGAAGGTTACAGCATAAGCAAAAACATAGAGATGGAAATAAACTGGCTGGAGTGGAGGAGCTGTATTGAAAGGTTTTGAATGCTAGGGTAAGAGATTTAGAATGGCCCTTATAAAGAATGCCTTACCACCATAGTTTCTTAAGCAGATAGTTCCTTAGCCTTCCCTTGTCATCAGTTCTAAGGATTTTGACTTTCTGGCATGCTTCATTCATCATTTTCTCCCCCCCACTGTGAGGCAGAGTTTGGAGAAACAAATGCTTGTTGAGTTGAATTATCAAAGAATTGTATCAGAGAGATCTTAAGAGATCATATGAGCTGGCCCTCTTCCTTAAGGCTAGTAAGGTAGTAGCTTTATTTCACAAGTAAGGGAAGCCTAGGGAGATTAAATTTCTTGGCTCACACGGTTATTCAATGAAGGAGAAGAGTATAAAACACATCTTTCTAGTGCAGTGTTCTTTGCTCTACGTTACTAGATTATTTGCTAGTTTCTCTGGAAATAGACCTATGGCAGTCATTTTCCGGTTAAGGATCTGTGTTTGATTGGATTTAAATATTGGTGGGGTTCTTGGGAACTAAGAGGGTAAATGAAAGAGAACCTAGTTCTTTGCAAAGCAAAGAGTTCTAGGTGTGGAGGGCTGGATGGCAGAAGACCATAGTAAATGAGGGCAAAGATACTGTCAGAAGCTGGGTAACTGAGAAGTAGTTGCAGGCTCAGGGTGGTTTGTATGTCTTTTAAAAGGATCTGGTCTTCGGTCAGCCCTATTACCTCTTTCTGTGTCTGTACATGCCAGTCATGTCCTTGGGCAGAAGCTGTTTCCTCTGCATTGTCACTTACATTGAGAGTAAAGATTATCAGTTAAGTACTGGGTGGTAAAATGACCTATTTCATTTTTTTTCTACCACTGCTCATTCCCAGCTCTCTGGTGTTTCAGACCTTCTAGTGGCACATCTGTGAGAGAGTTGAGATGTCTAGTCATCCTTCTCTACTCTTATGCTAGAAGTGTAAAATGAATGTCTTTACAGACTCTATAGTGAATTAGCTAGTGAGATGAAATGCAGAATTTTTGAAAAGGAGGTCTTGGAATTTACTTCATCCTTTTTGTGACCTCTCCCTGTAAGTCTTTTTCTGTATGATTTATTTTGGTGGATTTAGGTGGGTCTTCCAGCCAGGGTGATTGAGATGTTTGTATTATTGAGGGATATCAAAGGGCAGCTGTTACTTGATGGTAAAACAGATTTGTAAAGGCTCAGCTTTAGCTCCTCTCACCTTTCCCACTCCTAAAATGCAGGGAACACAATAGCAAGAAGTTTGTTTTTAGGAAATTGGCTACTTTGACAAAGAGCCAAACAATTTGTAGTGCAGCATTATTTATTGAACTATTTCTTATAATTGTATCAAAAAAGTAGCTACAACTGTAATACTTTTGACCAAAGCCACACCCTGAAAATAGTTTTCTTACATAAATGAGGCAACATGACTTAGCGATTAAGTGCTTCAAACTGTGAAGCAGACTACCTGGTTTAGATCCCAGCCTTGCCACTTATTAGCCTCATGATCCGTGGTGAGCTGCTTAATGTCTCTCTCCCTCAGTTTCTTCATCTTTAAAGTGGAACTAATAATAGTACCTGCCTCATGGACTTCAAGTGAGGATTTTAGTTGGTTAATATAATTAAATTACTTAGAACAGTGCTTGGCACATAGGCATTATGTGTTAGCTATTACCATAATTTGAAAGTCACTGTAAGGAAGTTTTTACTCTTTGGTTTTGTTTGATGGGTGATATGTTTGTTTATTTTGAGAGATTGAGAGTTTGCTTTAGCTGTTTTTTGTCCTATCTTCCTTGATCATTGGGTTGTGCTCGTGGTGGCCTGGAGATGAAAAAATGAGAAAATAATTAAGCTTTATTTTGTCATGAGGATCCGGTATGCTACTGGTATTGGAATGCCCTTTTTTTTTAAGATTTTATTTTTCCTTTTTCTCCCCAAAGCCCCTCGGTATATAGTTGTATATTTTTAGTGGTGGGTCCTTTTGGGTGTGGCATGTGGGATGCTGCCTCAGCATGGCTTGATGAGTGGTGCCACATCCACGCCCAGGATCCAAACCGGCAAAACCCTGGGCCGCCAAAGCGGAGCGTGCGAACTTAACCACTCGGCCACAGGGCAGGCCCCTGGAATGCTTTTTCTTATAGGCAGTGATTCTTTCCAACCAAGGCTCCTTCTGTTTAACCTATTGCTAATCTAATTTTGGAATAACAGCATTTATTCCTTCTGTATGCACTGCTCCCTCATCCCCCATTTCTACTCACAAAAATTTAAAATCTGAAAAACAAAATACTTCTAATTTCCTATCCGAAAGGGTTGATCATCTTTCCATTGATGCCAGATTTGCAGAAAGCACAAGGCCAGCTCCACCTTCTGAGAGAAGACTTCCTGTTTCTTTGTCTGGGATTATTCTAATTAACTCAGCACCAAACCTCTCTATATCTGCCTCTGGCGAAATCCTCAGTTAGCCAATATCTTTTTTTATTTAATCAACATTAGAGTTTTGCTTTTCCTATTTTTTCTTTTTTTAAATTTTATCTAAAAATCATTCTTGATCCCAGGTGTGAGTGGGTGGTAGGTGAGGGAAGAATAAATAAATGGCAGAAGGTGAGGCTTCTGTGGAAACCTTCTAGCATCTGGCCTGGCCAGGCACTATCTCAGACCTTCTTGCTCTTAGGAATCAGTTATCAAATATCTCTAAATTAGTTTCCTTTTTCTTTCTTTCTCTCCTTTTTGTTAAACAACAGCCTTATGCTTCTTTTAAGATTCTCTTTTTATAGGTGACTAGCAGTTTATACATACTTTATTCCTGGATAGAACTGCTAATTTTAGTCAGAGCAGGAGCCTGGTCAGTGTGACACCACATGGTTTTCAACCCTGGCTGCCAATTAGAATCACCTGGGGACCCTTTAAAAAAAACAATTCTTGATGCCAGGGCCCAACCTGAGACTAAATCAGAGTCTTTGGGTGGTGGTGTCTGACCAGCAATATTTTTAAAAATGTCCCATGAGATTTTAATATTCAGCCAGCATTGTAATAGGCTTCTTCAGGGCCGAGTCCTGTGCTTTTTCATTTGTATATCCCTTGTATTTACCAAAGTGTCTGGCACACAGAAAGCTCCCAATAAATGTCTACTTAATGAATGTAAATGTTCCTTTATCTTCCGTCAATCCCTTACTTTAGTGTTTGTCAAACCTTTCCACTGAAGTGTCCTTAACAGCAGAAGGGAGTGAAAGAACTACAGGGGTTCTGCCACTACAAGCAAACATGGAATTTCTTTGAAGTCTCTCTTTTTTTAAATTAAACTTTTAGGTGATTTTTTTTAAATTTGTTGTCATTACATCTATTTTAGGACTAGCACCCCTACCCCCATTCAAGTTAAAATTGGATGGGGCCCGCCCAGGTGGCACAGCGGTTAAGTGCGCACGTTCCGCTTCTCGGCAGCCCAGGTGCAGACATGGCACCACTTGGCAAAAGCCATGCTGTGGTAGGCATCCCACATATAAAATAGAGGAAGATGGGCATGGATGTTAGCTCAGGGCCAGTCTTCCTCAGCAAAAAGAGGAGGATTGGCAGCAGTTAGCTCAGGGCTAATCTTCCTCTCAAAAAATAAAAAAATAAAATTAAAAAAAAAAAGTTAAAATTGGTGCTCCAAGCAGACGCATCAGATTTATCCAGAGACTTTTGTCTCTGGATACTGCCCTTGGCACTCTGTCAGGTATCCTAGTTAAGAAACATGGCATTACTTTTTCTTCACTTCAGGAATTAAAACACCAACATAGGAATAGGTTTTGGGGGAAAACAATTCACATTGCTTGAAAATAAAATCAGAAAGGAGTGGTTAGACAGAAAAATAAATGAAGAGATTCAAGTCCCAGAGACTTAGGGCCTGAAATGTGATGAACTCCTTTAGGCTTCCTTACGAATTTGGAAAATTCAAACTTTGTAGCTGGGATTATCTAGGAAAGCAGTGCAAGAAGTGGATATGGTTGGAAAGAGCCAGCTTGGGGCAAGTATTATGGCAGTGATTTTTGTAATCTTTGGGGAGGATACTTATTTTGTCAATTTAGATTTACTCTTTAGGAAGCTGCATTTCTGTTCCTTTTATCTTGGAGTATTAGATACATATCCCTTACATTGCATTTTAGCCTCAGGAAAAAAAAGTATTTTGCTCTTAGAGTAATTTTCTAGGCAAGGACTTTTAAGCATGGTAATGTGAGCAGTCTGGTTCTGGAGTGTCCCAGTCTTCCTGTCTGTCAAACACAGTATTTTCTGACATACTTTTCTTCTTTTTCTCTGCCTTTCCCTAATGTCCTCTCTTTGGCCACCTTTTCTTTATCTCTCTTACATTCCAGGCGTCTTCTTTTCTCTCAGCTTTGTGATAGTTGGTAATTTAAACTAAGTTGCATGTTCTATGGTCTGATTACAACAGTAGGAAGGAGAGGGAGGTGGTTAAAGTTTTAGCATGTTTAGAGCGCAGAGGTAGTCTTACAAAGGAAACAGCCTATGTGTCTGCCCAACGAGAATGCCACAAAATGCTTCTTACATAACGAGGGCCCTCATTGCTGCCCTGTGATGAGGAGATGGAAAGGTGGGGGTTGCTAGGAAGCCCCACATGATTGGCTGGTCCCCAAGCAAGGAAAGGCAAGCATACTGGAAGCATGCCCGGTCGACCCCTTTTATTCCTGGTAGGTGACCTTCTGGGCCCATTGAATCCTTCTGCATACATGTTGGTCCTGACGTAGGCTGGCTACACTGACATGTGAGTCTGCTACCCCCAACCTCCCCCAGCCCAGGCAGCTCAGCTCCTTTTACATAATCCGTTGAATTTCACTAAACCTGGCAGCGATTTCTCCTTTAGCGTTATGTTGCCAGGCACCCAAACTCCAGGCTGATCTGTTTACTTTACAGCTCTTGGTCTGTTAGTCCTTGAACTGCCTTTGGAAGTGGAAGCATCATTAGTAACACCCTCTCTGTTTACTTCATGAGTTTTACAAAGCTCTTCCTGCATCCTTTTTTATTAGAAATGAGTAGATGCCTCTACTGTAGGGACTCTGGAGCATTTGAAGATAATCTGTGCTTTTTTAGGATAACTAGAAAGTGCAGGGTAAGGGAGGGAATCCTCAGCTGGTATCTTGGAATTTATTGGTCTGTGTTTTGGAAGTAGTTAGAGCCATCCAGGGAACACCATTTAGGAGCACTGTCCTTATGTTGGGGGCCACTGATCTTTTCATTCTTTCCCCTCCTCTGCTCATATTTTTTTGTTGATTTTTTCTTGTCTTGCTTTTTTGCCTGACCACACAGGAATTTACTTGGTAAGGTGATCGCTTCTGTTTCAAAACACTTGAAACTCCAGTAAGATATCTGAGTATGCGTCTAAATTCCTTCCACCTTTTGCAGTTTTCTTTTATCCTACTTTTAAACTGTCTTTGTCATTCCAGTAGGATCCTTTTCCTAGGTGAAGTTGTATCCAGGGTCTCTGTTCTTTTTATAGTCTCTCCCCAAATCCATTCTCCTTGTCCTTTTTATATTATATGTGATCTTGTCTTTCTGTTTCAGGGACTTTTTTCTCCGATATACTAGTCTAAAAAATGGCCTTCATTAAACAGCAGGAAACAAGATCTAGACAGAAATAAATACTTAAATGTTTGGATCATTCCTTTGACTCAGTGTGCCATGTCATCTTGGCTTCCATCTCTTTATTCTTTTTTTAAATTTATTTTTCCTTTTCCCCAAAACCCCCAGTACATGGTTGTGTATTTTAGTTATGGGTCCCTCTAGTTGCAGCATGTGGGACACCGCATGAGCATGGCTTGATGAGCGGTGCTAGGTCTGCACCCAGGATCCAAATTGGCGAAACCCTGGGCCACTGAAGCAGAGCACACAAACTTAACTGCTCGGCCACAGGGCCGGCCCCATCTCTGCTCTTAGTGAGAAGCCTAGCGCAGCTCTTTCCTCCCTCATTGTCTCCTTTGCCCATAGACACTGTAATAATTTGTCTTCTGAACCTCAGTGGTTTTTGTTTGAGAGACGGAATGCTATTGTAGAACACTGCACTAAAGACCTGAGTATTGCTTCCAGGTCCATTTTGTGATCTTGGGCAGGTCAGCCTCTCTGAACTTCAGTTTCCCAATCTGTAAAAAGATGATGTTAGCTACTTAGTCAATTTCATAGGATTGTAATTAGGATCATGGATGTGAAAATTCTATCTAAACCCTAATGTGCCATCTTAGTAAAGGTAATATTTATTGAGGTTTTCTGAGCTAATATTCCCAAGAACTGTGTTTACTATAAAGTCACTTAATCCCTTGAGCTGTGGACATTTGTCAGTCACCTAGAGGATTCGTTTTTGTAATAGATTTACCGATAATTTGCTCTTTGCCACACATTATGTTAAATGCAAAAATGAATAAAGACTTAATCTCTAACCTTCAGAAAGCACATGACCCAGTAAGGGAGATTAAAAAAAATAAACAAAACATGGTTAAATATAATACTATCTGTTCAGTCCTTTAAAAGAAGCATTAACGGTGTGCTACAGCATTGGTTCTCCTTGGACCACCAGCAGCAACATCACCTGGGAACTTGTTAGAAGTGCAAATTCTTGGGCCCCACCCTAGACCTATGGAATCAGAAACTGGGGGTGGCATAGCAATCTGTTTTAACAAGTTTTCCACATGACTGCTGCATGCTAAAATTTGAGATCGGAGGGAAGGAGTGATTAATTTCACCTGGACCAATTTACAGACATGGTAACCATTGATTTGGGCCTTCAAGAATAAATAGCATTTCATAAAACAGAAAAAGAAAGGAATGATATTCCAAGTAAAGAGAACATCATGAGCAAAGGTCAAAAATCGATATGTAATAAGTTTGGAGAACTGCACCTAGTTCAGTGCGACTAGGGCATGGGCTTTATAGGGCAAGTTATTAAAGCTGGAGAGATTAGGCTTTGAGCTTAGACTAGTGGTTCCCAAATTTATCTGCATGTTGGAATCACCTGGGGAACTTGAAAAACCCTGCCCATGTCCTTCCACCCTTGTGATTTAATTGGTCTGGAGTGTGACCTAGGGTTTGAAATTTTTAAAAGATCCCCAGGTGATTGTAATGTGCAGACAAGTCTGGGAACTACTGGCTTAGACTATTCTGTATATTGGGAAAGATTTTTTAACATCAGAGTGACATGATCCAATTTATGTTTTAGAACAGTAATTGGTGTAGGGAAGGAGAATGGAAATAGGGCAACCTACTTACCCTTCACAATTCAAACGTTGTTCTTTAGGAAGCCTTCATAACCACCTTCTCATCCTCAGGTCCAGATTAAATGGCTCTCCTGGGTGCTTCTATAACAGTTTCTCTTATCTTTGCACCTATCACACTCTATTGTAATTCTTGTATAATTGTCTTCTCTACTAGACTACAAGGTAGGAAACCATGTCTAGGTTTGTTTTCTATTTTAGCATTTAACACAGTGTCTGGTTCAGAGTTGGGATTCCATATGTACTTAAGGATTAAATGACAATTTAGATGATTATTTCACTAGTCCAGGTACAAGAGGATAAGGACCATAATTAGAGCTGTGGCCATAGGAAAGGAGAGAAGGAAGAAATCTAAGAACTCTTTCAGGTTATAGAATTTATATGATATGGTAACTGGATGTAGGAAGTAAAGGAGAAGGCCTTGTTCAGGAACATGCTGTGATTTTTAGCTTGAGTATCTGGTGAGATGCCATTAACAGAGTGTAGAGGAGGAAGAATAGATTTTAAGAGGGGACAATATATTTGGTTTTTGTAGGCTTTGAGGCAATTGGAAATATTAGGCTAGCTTTCAGATAAGATTGGGGTTAGAGATAAAGATTTAGAAGTCAGCAGTCTCTGGGTCAGTTCTCAGTGTGGCTTTACATTAGAAACACCTGGAGTCTTGTAAAACATTTCCTGTGCATAACCTCACTCTAGACCAATTAAATCAAACTGAGGAATGGGGCCTAGGCATTAGGACCTTTTAAAAACCCTTTAGGAGATGATTTCATTGTGCATCAGGGTTGAGGCTCACTGGTAAAGGTTAAGGAAATCACGTAGAATCAGAAAGGAGGAGGTTTACAGTCAGAATCTGGAGGGATACCAACATTTAAGGGTAAATGGAGGAAGAAAGCCAGCAAAGGATACCCTTTGTGGTCCAGGATACTGGGTCTTTTGGTCTTTGGTGCCCTACTTCTCTATTATAAGCCTCTAGTGTTGGATCCACATGACTTCTGGACATGGCTGTGTCTCCAACAGAACCCGAATTATCTGCTTCTCTTGCTTCTGGGAGTTGGCAGCATTTTCCTTGCTTCCCATCTCCCTGCCACTAAAACCTAAACAAACTGATCTATACAAATACAATTCTCTAGCAGCCTACACATCATTCTTAATATTAAAAAGGAAGAGCCTGGGAGAGGATCCCATAGGACAGTGGTTCCCATGTCTATTCACATTTGTAATTTACCCAAAGCTTAAATCTTTTCAAGTTCATATTCAAGCTATTGTTGTTATCTTGGGCTTTCTGGTATCACACAGCAGCAATAAATAGGGTTTCCCACTGGCAGAAGTAGCTAGTGGTTTCCCTTATTTTTATTTCCTTCTTCTGTCCCCCTTCCAATTATAATAGCCATGTCTTAACCTCCTTATCTCCAGTTGTGTTTGTGACTTACTTTTTACATGTAAGGAAAGGACAGGGTAAGCAAGAATGGGGCCATATAAACAATGCTATGAATGGAAAGCTGCAGCAGCAGGTGCCTCCAGACCGCCTCAGGACCAACTGATGATGGGTTAAGAGGTAGAGAGAAGTTACAGAGTAGAGCCAGAGCTCTCAGAAGCCTAGGGATTACATAGATTATAGAATAAGCCCCAGTGTCTTGGCTGAGTGAGAACAAAAAGGTGAGTTTGAGTTAGGTGTGTTGTAAACCCCACAAGAGAAGCTGCATTGCAAGGAATTGGGTGGGCAGGAAAAAAAACAGATTAAGCTCAATTTTATGGACACCTAAAGATTAACAAAACATGGTTTCTGCCTTGAGGGATTTTCAGTCTCATGAGGGGGATGTTTGTATAATAACAAATGGCAGGATGAAATCATTGCTAAATGGGTATACAATAAAATAAATGATTTTCTCTAAGAAGATGAGAAACCTTTGTTGGAGAACTGGTATCTGGATTTCGTATCAAAAAGATGAGGGAAATGTCAGTCAGAAGGTTGGCAGCTGGGGGTTGGGGTGGCATCCTAGGCTGAGGGAGCAGTATGAGTAAAGAGTATTAGAATGTGTTCAGTCAGCAGAGTAGTGTGGTTGGAGCAGGTGGTACATGGAAAAATGATGAGTGAGTCTGTGATTTTAATGCTTCCATTTGTATCACTGGTGTGATAAGGGCCTATTCCTTCCCTGTGGTAGGTAGGCCCAGAGATTTCTCAGACCTATAGACTTCAGCTATATCTGTTTTTAAGTAAATTAGGGCTAGAACTAGGTTCTCCACTAAGGACCAAGTAGGAATCAACCCTAGTGACTTTTTTCCTGCTTCAAATATGACTCACCTCATTTGAAGATCTGGAAATGAGCCCTTGGTTGAGAATCACTGCCATAGGGAGCCACTGTTCTTATGGGACTGTGTCATATCCCTCAGGTGTGCTATGGTAGAAAAAAGGTTGAGAACATGAGCTTGACTGAAATTCCCCAAGAGCAAGGACTATGTAGTTAATTGCTTTTTAATTCCCCACAAATTCGTATTTCGGGCCTCTATCAGTAGGGCATTAATGCTATATTGCCACCATTTCACACCATAATTTTTAGAGACACCAATTGCTTGGTCAGTTGACTTCTGGCCACCTGTGAAATTGGAAAAGAATAATAGAGCCCAAGCTTCTAACTTCATTGCCTGCCTTTATACAGAATCCTCACCATGGATGGGCTCATTGAGGACATTAAGCGACGGCGGTACTATGAGAAGCCTTGCCGCCGGCGACAGAGGGAAAGCTATGAAACTTGCCGGCGAATCTACAACATGGAAATGGCTCGCAAGATCAACTTCTTGATGCGAAAGAATCGGGCGGATCCATGGCAAGGCTGCTGAGGCCTGTGGATAGTCGGCCCAGTATGAAAACCCCTATCCAGTTCTATCTCCACCTCCTTTCTTTTTCCCATCCCATTTTCTCTTACCTTTCTTACAATAAACTCAGTCACGTATATCTAAGAAGGCCTGCATATATAGAAGCAATCCCACTAGTCAGTGTTGGACCCTCTTTTATTAAGTGAAAGAAACGGAGTCATAAAGTAGTCGAGGAGTAGAATGGTGGTTGCCAGGGGCTGGCTGGGAAGGGGGAATGGGGAGTTATTGTTTAATGGGTACAGAGTTTCAGTTTGGGAAGATGGAAAAGGTTCTGGAGATGGCTGGTGGTGATAATTGCACGACAGTGTGAATGTACTTAATGCCACTGAACTATAAACTTAAATGGGTGAAATGGTAAATTTTATGTATATCTTACTATAATAATTTTTTAAATAGTTGAGATGAGGAAATTTTCTAAAACGTAGTGGAATATATCTACCATCCCCCAGCCAATTTTTATGAAACCCAAAGCAAGATCTTATTATTGGAAAAGCATCTGTTAGTCTTTACTGAACTGCCCCCCAACTGTTAAGTAAAGGAGAGGAAGCGTGTATGTATTTGGAATAAATTCTGCTTCTGAAACATCCATCAGCTAGACTAGAGTGTTGGAATCCTTGCCCAAAGGAATCCTTAATACGAATCTAACATTCACTCCTGTTCGCTATCTTTCCTTTAGTTTCCTAAAGGAGACTAACGGAGGCTTGGTGGGGAAGAAGTACGGCAGTAGATGGATGGTAGAAAAGAGGGAATTGCGGAGTGTTGGGAGACAGAAGGGCAGAGAACCAGAAATATCTACAGCAGCAGTTCTCAAAGTGTGGTCTTCAGATCAGCAGCATCAGTATCACCTGAGAAATTATAAAATGAAAATTCCGGGACTTGAGATCTTCTGAATTGGAGTTGGAGCCTAGTAATCTGTTCTGACGAGCTCTGCAGGTGATTCTGATGCCTGTTAAAGTTTGAGAACCACTGTCCTGTAGTAGTCAAAAGAGATTCCACGGGCCAGCGCGGTGGTGTAGTGGTTAAGTTCACATGCTCTGCTTTGGGTCTGGGGCACAGACCTATACACCACTCATCGAGCCAAAATAGAGGAGGGTTGGCACAGATGTTAGCTCAGGGCCAATCTTCCTCACTGGGAAAAAAAAAAAAAAGATTCCAGGTGGGGGTCCCTACCTCTCCTCAACAGGCACTCCTGGGTATGACTAGACACCTTGGGCCGTCTGACCACTGTGGGAAGACCAGCCGCTCTGCTTCCTCTCCTGCTGTCTGTTTCCTCTGGCCTTGGTCCCCCGACAGCCATGTTGCTGGTATAAGAAGAGTTGGTGCCAGCCCCTGTAGGAGAACGCAGAAGGTAGGCCAGCCCACCTTTCCCCACCCAGGCTGCAGCCTTCTCAGCATGATGTTCAAAAAGGAAGTAAATAGAGAGCCGACTCCGACTCCCGAGGCCCCTAGTCTCCAGGTTGCTGGTATTCAAACATTGCCCCCTTGTGGTATACTAGCGTGGCTTCAGATTTCTTCTGGCCTTAATTTTGTCTTCAATATCTTTTCTCCCTTTCACAATTACCATACTTATTGATTAAGCAAGCAAGCAAGAAGATAAACTGGAACCACTGTTCCTTGCCTCTCAGGCTTGATCATCTGTCTTCCACTCCTTAGCAGTAAGGCCCATGGTGAATAAAGCATATTATAGGGCACTGCATAGAAATAGCTCTAAATAGAAGATCTGATCCTTGCCCTCTGGAAACTTACATTGTGGTTGGAAAAATTCTGTATAGAGGCTGTCTTCAGCTGTTACCTTTGTTCAACCTCATTTTAACAAGTTAAATTAGACACGGATACTTCTTAATCACCTTTCAGTCTCTGAATTTGATCTTTAATACATCACTTTTGAATGATTGTGAGCCATGGCATGGTATCACCTCCTGCCAATTGCTGTTGCTGAAGAATAAAGGCCTGGCCTCTGCCAAAATGGTGGGGTGTGTTTGTGATAGCAGAAACAGGCTTGTTACTTATCAGTATTCCTCTGATGTTAAAGTTGCTCCTGGGTTTCCTCCAAAATACTAAGGAATGGCTAAGATCTGGAATTTACTTTGTCTCTGAAATTATCTCCTGCTTATCCTAATCTCTAGTTCTGATCATTGTCCGTGTCCTCCAGAGCAGTGAAAAAATGGTGGGTTTTAGCAGATAGCCAGTTGAGAGACCTCACTGGCTGGCTGGCTGAAGGCCCATTCGGCTTGTGCTGTCTTGGCAGGGAGAAAGACCTTCCATTCCCTGCTCTGGGAAGCTGGAAGATACCTCATGGTCATATAATGAGTAGGGATTGCCCTATTCCTTTTATCCCGGCATTGGGTTCAGGAGTTTACCCACTTACAGGGTGATGGATGCGATACCTCCTACCCTGATCTTAGGCATCTGTGACATCTCTTAGACATCCACTGGGATTGCCTCTGGCAGGCCTGTTCCAGTCATAATTTAAGGGTCTTACAGTGTTTAGGGCTCTGGAAACAGGTACCCATTTAAAACTGAGACTCTGGAGGCTGGCCCCGTTGCTGAGTGGTTAGGTTCACATGCTCCACTTTGGTGACCAGGGTTTCACCAGTTCAGATCCTGGGCTCAGACATGGCACTGCTCATCGAGCCATGCTGAGGCGGTGTCCCACATAGCACAACCAGAAGGACCTACAACTAGAATATACAACTATGTACTGGGGGGCTTTGGAGAAGAGAAGAAGAAGGAAAAAAAAGAAGATTGGCAACAGATGTTACTTCAGGTGGCAGTCTTTAAAAAAAATTGGGACTCTGTTGAGTAACTTTGACAATGTACTTTAAAATTTTCAGAAATGCATTAAATATGAAGTGAGATTTTGCCTATATGTTAACTGAAAATACTAAGGAATAATAAGTCACTGTATGCTAACAAAGTAACAATGGAGTGATGTGTTAAATGCAGGTAACTGAAGGGAAAGGAAAATGTTAGAGCTTTCACTATATGCCAGCTACCTTACATATATAGTTTTGTGGGTTTTTTTGAGGAAGATTAGCCCTGAGCTAACTACTGCCAATCCTCTTTTTGCCGAGGAAGACTGGTCCTGAGCTAACATCCATGCCCATCTTCCTCTACTTTATACATGGGACGCCTCCCACAGCATGGCTTTTGCCAAGCAATGCCATGTCCGCACCCGGGATCCGAACCAGTGAACCCTGGGTCTCCGAGAAGTGGAATGTGCGAACTTAACTGCTGCACCACCGGGCTGGCCCCTATAGTTTTTTACTTAGTCAAAAAGATCTGGATTCAATCATGATTTTGGCAAGTTATTTAACATAAATTCTACTTTTCCTTGTAAAATGAGGATAATTGTATCTACTTTACAGGTTTGTAGTGAGGATTAAATGAGATAATGCACGTCGAGTAGTTAGCATAGTATCTGGCACATAGAGCTTAATAAATGTTAACAATAAAAATCCCCCAGTTGTGCCAGCCAGAAACCTGATCACTGATTCCTCCTCTTTGCTCAACTATCACCAGCATCCATTTAATCCCTTCTGGCTGTCTCCATGACTAAATGCCACAGTCCTAGTCTCAGCCACTGTCATAACTCTTCTGGATTATTACCACAGCCATTTAACCATCTTCTCTCAGTGTTGCCTGGCCTTCAATCCCTTAACGCTTTGGCAAGAATGTTTGTTCTAAAATGCAACCTTGATCTTTTTACTTTTCTTGCTTAAGTTGGTAATTGGTTCCTGTTGTTTTCAACATAAAGTCCAAACCACTTAGCATGGCATTTAAGGGCCTTCATGATTGAACCCTGCTTTTCGCTAGCCTTTTCTCCCCTCAAATGCACTTCTGGATGACAGAACATGTTATTTTTCTGCTCTCCTTGCTTGTATACCAGCTCTCAGTTTTGATGTTCTCTGAGATGCTTTCCCTAATCCCTTTACCAGCTTCCTTTCTTCTATTTTTTTGTTTGTTTGTTTGTTTTGGGGTTTTTTTTTTTTTGAGGAAGATTAGCCCTGGGCTAACATCTGCTGCCAATCCTCCTCCTTTTTTTTTTTTTTTTTTTT